>NC_139935.1:1247500-1280000 GCF_963514095.1 Eutrigla gurnardus
TGAGCAAATCCAAGAGAGCTTTTTTAGCCCGGGAGAACTTTATCTGCCTAATGGCTCCACACTGTGTGGCCAACGCCTCCCAGCCGCTGTGATGTCGTAGGTAATGGCCGGGAACTAAAGACGTCTGAACAATGTGGTTCACCACACTGAAGAGGCACTTAAAGCTCTGATTGTACCTGCAGTTAGCTTTTATCTGGCTTAAAGCAGAGGAGAGCAGTCTGTGGTGTTTTCTATGGGCTGTTTGGGAGTTCATAGTGTCTGATGACGAGAAACGACGGTTTGAACAGATTGTGACGAGGCTCATTCATTCATCCATTCACCCAGCTCATCGGGGATCTACTGTCCCGTCCCCGTCCCCACGTATCGCCCTGCAAAACTCATCTCAAAAAGTAGAGACAGAAATAACCCAGAACCAAGTAGAATCAAAATAATATCTCAAACCTGAATCTTTTTGGACGCGGATCTAAAATAGAGTGTTCTTCCATGAGAACACACACCTGTGGTGTCTGATTAAAATGAAGGCGGGGGGCGTTGGCGTTTAACATTTATCGTTTCACATGATGGGTATAAAAACATTTTTTAGATGAGCCTTGTTATCGTCATCGGCAACGGCTCGGAACCGGCTTCACCTTCACACTTGACTCTCCGGCACATGAAGTGGCGTTGTTCAGCAGCAACACTCCACCGTCTGCCTCGTATCTACCTGGAGGAGGAACTCTCTCCGTCAGCGTGAGGGGACAAACATCACTTCAGAGTCTCATCGCAGCTGCTTCAAGTTTGACCTCAAACCGGATCGCACTGATGTGGTCTCACACAAACACATTAAACCAGCCGCGGTGGAGTCCAGGACCCACGACGATCGGTGTCTCCATCCGTGGTTTACCCATGAAACCCGGGGTTTTCTGCAGGTGTCTTGCACTCTGACCCCTGACCCGGAGGAGGAGCGAGAGCTGCACAGGAAACGCTCCGTAAAAGACTCAAAGTGGAGCTTCACACACACTTCTTCATAATCTGAATATTATTCTGATCTACTGCTGAAGTTTGGGATGTGAAGATGTAATAATCATTTCATTTGAGAAGAAAAAGCCCTAAATGGTCCCGACTCAATCAGACGCCGGCTGCGTGTCCCTGAGTCCTCGTCTCCGAGCAGAATGAACTTCTTCGATCCTATAAAACCACCTTCTTTACGATTGTCTTTGGCTGCCGGATTGTTTGAACCCATTTCACAGCTTAGCGATACACTGTATATTTCATTATGTTATCGAATGCAGTAACTCCATGATTATATCCGGAGTGTGTAGTGCCCAGGGGCCCCACTTATCCAGGGATGCTCCACTAGAATTAATGTGGTACTTGATATTACCGGGGTTCAGTGCTCTCTCCCGTTGCCGTGGTCACCTTCCTGGATTCTCTCTTTCCTGCTGAGCTTTAATACGCCACAAACAAAACAAAAAGAACGCCCCGAGAAACACAGAACAATAAACTCTTGCAACCCGAGAAGAGGAAACAGATCTGGGTGAAAGTGAAGGCACGGCTGTCATCCCCGTGAATGGATTAGCCCCTTCAATCTGTGTGACCTTCGGTGTCTCCGGGTCGGCTGGTGTGAAGTCAAGCTCGGGTAACCTTTGGGTTTTTTTTCTTTCCCACACAGGACTCCCGGCACACGCCGTAACTCTTATCTCTCTGGCTGATAATGCCGTCCCTCACACTCATCTTGATGTGGGAAAAGTCAGCTTTCCTCATATCACCAGGGAGAAAGATACAGGGAGAAAGATTGGGACTTGGCAGGGGTGTGTGTGTGTGTGTGTGGGTGTGTGTGTGTGTGTGTGTGTGTGTGTGTGTGTGTGTGTGTGTGTTTGACACAGAGAGAAAGAACACAAAATTGGTTGAATTGCCGGAGTGGAATAATGGCCCCTTCATTTCTTTCAAAGCTTTCACTTTAAATCAAAGTGCGATAATGACCTCATCAACTCTTGAGACACTTTTCTACTTCTACTTCTAAAAAAAGCCAACTGCAATCACACTTTTCTTACAGTTGCTGGTCAATAACATGCTACACAATGTGCCCTAATAAATCATTGTGCCTGCCTGTCAAAGCTATGACTTAAGTGGATGTCATGCTGAAACACACGACATCCTGTTTTCTGAACAAACTTTTGAATTCCTGCACTTTTCCAACAAAGTAAGTAGTCGATCCTAACTCACTGTGAAACAAGTCTGGAAGCCAGCGGCTGCAAGAACCCGTGAGATAAAGGAGGCAGCAACAGTTAGAATACATCCCTCCAATGAGACGGAGACTAAAACGCTCCATCTGAAGCTCCGCCCACTTCCTGTCCGGATCCCGTTCATGTGTTCTTCATAAGAAGTCACAGTAAATGACTCACTCTTAGAGACCTCTGGATCGTGAGGCTCCAGTATGTGGACCCCCGTCACTCCTTCATGCAGTCGGTCGCCGACACTGACTCATCTTCCTTTAACGTGTCACTCATATATATATATATATATATATATATATATTTATATATATATACATATATATATGATTTACTGTAATGAATGAAAATACAGTACTGTTTGATTGTCGTTTCAGGTTTTCATGAGGATTAAAATAATTAAATACGACGGTTAAAATATATTATCATCTTATTGTATGAAGATAATAAAGTCACAATAGTCCGTCTGAATGTTGTTGCTCATTAAGTAACGTTGCTATGGTAACGATGGAGGAAGGTCCTGAAAGATACACAAAGAAACAGATTTGATGCTTTATGAACATAAATAAACTAATATAATTCATTCTGTGGCGGGATGATTCGGCCATGTGACGCGTCTGAACTTTGACATGGTTCCTGTAAATGATGACATCATCGCCGGTGCATTCAGGGAACGGAGTGGGTGTTCATCTTCATCTTCTCATCTCAACAGCAACGACATCCCCGGAGGCAAATTAGCAGCAACAGCAACAACATCTCCCTTCTCTGCTCCCTGACACAAATTAGGCATCTCCTATCGTTGTCTGTTGGCTGGGTGTAAAAATACATATTTCACAATAATAATAATAATAATAATAATAATAATAAAGTAGTATAATTATTCTGATGAGTGGCTGCAGCTTTTAACTTAGTGATCAAAAGTTGTTGTTTTTCTCTTTACACTTCCTGTTTTCTTCTGTCTTTGAAGACACACACACACACACGCACACACACACACACACACACACACACACACACACACACACACACACACACACACACACACACACACACACACCTTGGATGTTCTGGGTATTTTATTTCACGTGTTGGTTTTGAATTTGGTTATTTTTTCCTTTTCTCACATCTTTTCTTTCCTCTCTGAGTCAGATTCAATAAGCCTCCTTTCCTCTTCGGTCTCAACAACACAGACGGTGAATCAACATCCAATCACAACTCTCTTATTGTCTTTGCTTTTCTCCACTTTAAGGGAGGAATGTGTGCGTCGTCCCTTTGGCATTGATCACTCAATAAAGTGCTCTTTTTTTCACAATAATGTTTCTTACTGGGAACGTCTTGATGGCTTTCCATGCAGCGCAGCTATAATAGCAGAGTTAACATGTCGATGCCTCTAACAGTTCTTATGCTTCATTGAAACCTTCGAGGTGAGCTCTTTATCTGCTCTCACATCACCTTCAATCCAGACACGGTTATTGATTCTTGTTTGTGATGCTCAAAAAAACAATGTGTTCTTTTATTTGCCGGTTTAAAAAGAACTGGAGCGTGTTTACTCTCCAGCACGATCTTTCTATCCGTTTCTGTGTAACCACACGTTTATTTTGGCCTTGAAACATTGAGAAGGGAAGCAGAGAGAAGTGAAGGGGTTAGAGAGAGTTGTGTGAGGTGTGTACACCATTTCCCCGCAGCCATAAAAACCCCAATGCAGCACTCTCAACATTGATTTACAACAGCCATCAATCAGCCCGCCCCAAGTTGTAGAAACTTTCACTCATGGCTGACATAAAATGATATTATAGCGGTGGAGCCGGGCTGCCTCTGGGACCTGGATGCTGCAGGCTCTGGGCCTCCCTCCCCCTGAACAGGACCAGAAGAAAACACCGGACCAGAGGAGCTGCCCCCCTTCGTGACCTGCTTCTCCAGCCATCCATCTCACTCAGGGCCTCCACGCTGATCCCTGATCCGATCCTCCTCTTCCTAACAGATTGTTAGCGAGCGTAAGAGCACCGGCCAGGAGAATTAACTCAAATAAAACAACGGTGCTAAGTTGAATCCCAACGAGCCCCGACTCCTGCATCCTCCCTCCACACGTGCTCTCTTTCCATGTCTGACAGCTTCCCGCCAGCCCGCGTGATTCACGCCGCAGTAAAACACTTGTTATGCAAAGCACTTATTAAAGCGTCAGCGGGGAGGATCGATAAAGCATTCTTTACGACAACAGCTTAAGAAAACCTGGTCACGGAGGGACGGCGTGCGGTTGGCGGCACCGTGATAAACGGCATCGCCGGGTCAAAATTAATTTACTGATGTGAATGTGAGAAAGGCAACGCCGGTAAAATGGCAGGGAGAAAACTATTATGAATCAGCGTCCCTGGCTGTCTGTAACCATAAATACTAAAAACATCATTAGAGGCTTGGAAGGAAACATCAACTATAGCCTTTATTGGCGGTGGAGATGCTCGGGACTGTGGAGGTACAAGTGCAGCAGCTCATGGGACTCTAATGACCGCGAGCACGGAGCATGGTGAATGATGTCGGTGAGCTGAGTGCATAATTGTGTTGCATGTGTTTACAGGCTGATTGAGAGGAGAGGGAGCTCCGACGTGCAGCACAAACACCATCCATCCTGCTGGAGCGTGCTGCAGGATCTGACCTTGATGGAGACCTGTGGAGCCCTCGGCCGGCTCGCTGCCCCCGCTATGTGTGTTGGTAACGTTTGCATGCATCACGGCGCCGAGACAGAGAGAAAAACAAGTCGTTTACGAGGTGGTAAGAGAGAAAACAACAACGTATGGATCATCACCGCGCTCGTCAGCCGAGAATAAAAAGCTGCCACGGCTGAACTTCTCAGGCTCGGCGGCTGCCGGATACGTTCTCGGATGCCTCCGTCAAGTCGACGGATACTTTCTGACAAGTGCAAAGTGGATGCAAAGCCAAGCGCTATTTAAAGCTTCCTCGGTCTGGAACGGAAGACGGATTCACTTCCTAAAATCCTAAAATCCTAAATCTCTCCACTCTGTATCTCCTGTTGGATCCTCCTAATACATGTAGACGTAGATCTGCTGGAAGGACCAATGCTAATCTCTCACGCCTTCATATTGATTCTTTCAGCGTATTTAATGCTGACTAATTAGCGCTCTCTACTGTATCTGGTTCTGTTATCTGATGAAAAACAGTGTAACAGCATGAAAGGTACAAAAATGCAGCACATGCACTCGTGCACAGCAGGCAGAAGGAAATCAGGGTCACCGTGTGGAAATGGGAGCGACTAGAAAGATAACTTCATATTCCTTCATTAACCTCCAGTTCCAGAAGCTGTTCACCATCATATTTATGTCAATATGAGACCTCCAGTTTAATCAATAATCTTCCTTTGATTAAAATGATCTCATCTGGTATCTTTTTGAAATCTATTAAGTAAAATAAATGGGATTAAATCCTCACAAGGTTAAGTGAGATGGTTCTAGAACATGCCGGCGTCTTTGTCCTCGGTCTCCTGGAAACCGAGTCGAAGGGCTGAAAGCTTCAAGTGTTGAAGGCAGACGTGGACGAGGCGGGATAATCTAACGATATGTTAAGCAGTCGTGGACGGGAAACGGGAATTCTTTTCATTTCTCCGTTCATCCGAACACAAGGTGCATTTCTTCTGTTACATACAGGACTGGAATGTAGTTTATAAAGAAAAAGATGTTGATAAAGCATATGAGGAATTTCTAATAATATTCAATGAATTATATAATAATAATTGTCCTATAAAGAAATACAGTAATATACATAAACATACAAATAGTCCGTGGGTCACCAAGGGGCTACAAAATGCCTGCAAAAAGAAAAATACATTATACAGACAATTCTTAAAGCATCGAACTATAGAGGCAGAGGAAAAATATAAAAAATATAAAAATAAATTAACTAATGTTATGAGGAAATGTAAGAAAGAATATTATAATAAATTAGTGGAGAAAAATAAAAACAATATTAAAGGTATATGGACTGTACTAAATGGCATTTCACAAACTACAGGCCTGTTTCTTTAATCCCCCAATTCTCCAAAATACTCAAAAAACTTTTTTCAGATAGACTGGACAAATTCATTGAAAAACACAACCTCCTTACAGACAGTCAATATGGATTTAGAACAGACAGATCAACATCGTTGGCACTAATGGAACTAAGTAAACTAGAAAAGTGTGGTGTTAGGGGAGTTGGGTGGAGCTGGCTGTCGAGCTATTTAAGAAACAGGCAACAGTTTGTGCAGATAGGAGACCATAAATCTGATTTCATGAACATTACATGCGGGGTACCACAGGGGTCAATATTAGGTCCGAAATTATTCATTTTATATATTAATGACTTGTGTAGAGTTTCGCAAGTACTGAAATTTGTTTTGTTTGCAGACGACACCAATATTTTTTGTTCCGGTGAGAATTTGCAGCAGACTTTGGAGACAATCACAACTGAAATAAATAAACTTAAACTATGGTTTGACAAAAATAAATTATCATTAAATCTAAGCAAAACAAAGATCATGTTGTTTGGGAGACACAAAATAGATTGTAATGTAGAATTGATAATAGACAATACTAAAATAGAAAGGGTACAGGAAATTAAATTTCTTGGTGTGATTTTGGATAATAAAGTCTGCTGGAAACCTCATATAGGATACATACGAGCAAAACTGGCAAAGTGCTCGGCAATTCTGTGGAAAACAAAACATATCCTTGATCATAAATCGTTGCACACTCTATATTACTCACTATTTTTGCCATATCTGACTTACTGTGTCGAAGTCTGGGGAAACACCTACAAAACCACTCTGCAGCCGATATGCACAATACAGAAAAGAGCAAAAAGGACAATAAACAAAACAGGATACAGAGATCACACAAACCCACTATTCATAAAAATCACACATGTTGAAATTTATGGATCTGGTCAAATTCAGAACGGCGCAAATAATGTACAAAGCGAGAAATAATCTATTGCCAAAAAATATACAAGGTATGTTTAGTGAAAGGGAGGAGGGATATAATCTAAGGGGAGACCTAAATTTTAAAAAACCAAAGGTTCGAACAAATATGAAAAGTATGTGCGTATCGAGCTGTGGGGTGACTTTGTGGAACAGTCTGGAGACAGAAATAAAACAAAGTCCAAATATAAATCTGTTTAAAAAAAGGTACAAAAAAATATTTTTAAACAAGTACATGGAAGAATATATGTGTGTATGTATGTATATATGTGTATGCATATACATGTGTATATATATATATATATATTTATATAGATATTTATGAAGTGTATATATGGTATGTATGTATTTAGGTGTATTATGTAGTTAGGATATCTGTGTAGTTACAAACTGAAGAGTAGTTAAATAGGGGTGGGAAATTAAAAAAGTATTGTACTTCTTCCCACTCCTTTTTCGAACAATGTACGGTATTTTGTTATGTCTTAGCTCTTTATTTTATTTTACTTTATTAATTTCTCTTTTTCTTTCTTTTGTATGTACAAATAGTTACATAAATTATTTTTTTCTATACATGTTCGAAAATAAAATTCATTTATTCATTCATACACACATACATAGAGATGTACCGTAGATGACCATTTAGTAGCCCGGGCGTTTAATATGCTAAATCGACTTGGAGCCCAGGGCCCTCATTTATAAAGCTTGCGTACGCACAAAACGGGGCTGGAAACGTGCGTACGCCACTTTCCACGCAAATGTTGTGATCTATAAAAAACAAACTTGACGGGAAAGTGTGCGTACCCGTAAGCAAACTCTGAGGCATGCGTACCGGTACGCACATTCTGGAGACTGGAAGGGAATCAGCAGTAAACGTGAGAAGAACTATATATGTTTGATGACTCGCACACATTTAATTACACTCCATATCATACGTTAGATCTGCGTTATCATGATGAACTCCAGCAATGTTTTTGACGCTTTTAATGAGTGATAGTTTTTTTCATATTAACACCTTCTTTTAAAATCTGACTTGTATCTTAAATCAAAATGATTTTGAAATATTGAATCAGCGCTGTCACCGCAGGAGGAGGAGACGGCCCAATTGCATGTAATGCAGTATACGATAAATACCTTCCATTAGATCACTGCAGAACACAGCGGGAATAACTAAATATTCTCCTTATTTATGTGCATATATCATCAACACACATACATACAGCCATTAAGCCATCGTATAATTGTTACACTTATCCTCGTTTTTAAACCACCAGAGCGCAGAGGAAATGCGCTATAATGAGTGGCACGCTCGTGCGCGCTCAGTCGTGGAGCGTGGAGAGCGCAACTTTAGCAAACTTCGGGAGGCAGAATCTACCACCCGGCAAAGGTGGTAGAGACCCCAGCATGATGAGCCTCGGCCCCCTGCCCGACTGGAGGGGTATCAACAGGGCGCAAGAATCCGTGAGGATGTTATGCGTTTGTAATATAAGGAAGACAACAATCAATGTTCATTGTAAACGTATTATTTTATTAATCACAGTGCGCGTTTGCCGTAGCTCATCTGCAACGTTGTTGATGGCGGTGATTGTGTCTCGCTGAAGTTGCAGGACGGCATCAGTGTGCACCCGACCGCTTGATGTGCCATGCGTCCGGGGTGCGCTGCTGCTTTGCGCCGGACCCGGACGCTGTGCCGAGGGCCCGTCACCGTCACCGTCACCCTCCTCACGTCACCCTCCTCTACGCCACACGCTGCAGACTCTGGAAGGACAAAAACTATTTAACGTTTTGTTTTATATACAATAAAAGTTTAAAATCTGTTCACCCTTATCCCTCGGTCTCAGTCGCGTCTGTGTCTCCCTCCTTTTCAGACACAATCCCCGTCAAAGTCACATCAAAATCAAACCTCCTCAAATACTCAAGCAATACATTAAATCCATGTTAGGAGCAGAAAGATGTCATTTACCTTCAGATCACCGTCCGCTCCGTCCAGCTGACGCCGTTGACTGCAGCAGCAATGTGTTGCCACTCGCACTGCGTCTTTTTATTCGTGATCCCGCTGCTGTGACCACTAAATTAAATTATTGTCCGGGCCTCCACCTCCCCAACAAGTGTCTCTTTCTCCGTTTCTGAAAAGTTACGTTTCTTTGCTTTTTCCTGACCTGTCGCCGTGATTCACCACACGGAAACGATTGCATGCCGGCTCATTAACATAGTAAAATATGGGCGTGTACAGGGCGGGACTCAGGTACGCACACTTGTAGGTGATCCTGTGATTTATAAAGGGAACATTGCGTACAGCTTGCGTGCGCACAGTTTTATAAATCAGATTTTTTTTTGGCGCACGCAAACTTTGGCTTTTTGGCGTACGTACACTTTTAGTTAGGATCCTACGTACAGTTTTATAAATGAGGGCCCAGGCGTTTATAAGAACCAGGCGCGTATTTGCAACAGGCTACAATTTATTTTTGCAATGAGCAGCACCAGACCATCATGCAAAGAACAAGGAGCTCACCATAGCACCATAGCACCACTGGAACAAAACTACTTTTCCCCCCCGACGCATCTTTATTGACATCAGACAATAAATACAAAGACAGTTTGTCTGTGTTACCGCGACACAGGGAGCTGATCAGAGCAGTGTTATGAATGATAACGGAAGGGGGGGTCGATCGCGGTAATTTCAACACTGTACATTAGCGCATTTATCTATATCCCTATATCCCTCAGTCTAGCGCGCCTGTGTTTGTGTGTCTGTGTGTGTGTGTGCGCGCGCCTGCATGCGAGAGAGAGAGAGAGCGCGAGAGGAGGGGCTGACTGACAGAAGAGGTGAGAGCCGGTGAAGTGCTGTTAAAAAAAACTTTTGTTTTCTGTGCAAGACTATGGTAAACACTTAATCGCCCGGGCGTTTAATTGAACCGGCGTTTATTATGCCAAATGAGGTCGGACCCCGGCGGCTATTAGAGCACAGGCGCGTATTTTCACGCGGGCGATTATTTGGTCATCTACGGTATTTAAATCTGCGCCGATTAAAACATTGTTGACTCGTCTCCACAAGAGAAAGAAAAGCTCCGGCGGTGACAAATGTTCCTCCAGGCGAGGTCATCCCACCGCCACAAAGCACTTCCTGCGGCCCATTTACAGACTCTCAGTTCCATTAGCTTCTCCTCACCCTTCAACATACTTACTCCACAACTTTATTCATACGTTCAACTATCTGCCAGCATGTGGTCCAAAAGGTTGGTGAAGCAGCGAGCGGTCTGCCGTCTGTGTGAGGAATAATTACATGGAAATGGTATTCGCAGGCCGCTGTGTTGCTCCCGAGCCGCCGCCGCTGCTGCCATTGATTTGACAGCAGCGAGGTGACTGGCAGCGTCGGGAATAGATTGTCCTCAATGATTTGCTTTTCCTTCCGAGCCGGGAGTGTCAGCAGTCAGAGCCGCTCTTATCTACACGTGGTTAGCCTTCTGTACCCGCCGGCGCTGGCTCGCAGCGCACGCCGTTCACACGCCGGCCTCCTCGCCGGCCTCCTCGCCGCCACTCCATCAGGCCATCTGAATAGGGAGATGCCATTTCTGATCTGCGGCGCTTCACAGCGTTGCAGACTTTAACCGGACAAAACGAGTTCTCTTTTCTTTGCTTCAAATCAGATCTAGGCTGTGATGATGATGATGATGATGATGTTTAATTTTTTTGACTCAGGTCAGAAAGACTCGTCACTCTCCACTCCAATAACCGGTTCCTAATCTGGGTGTAAAGTATCCGTCTCTTTATGAAGCTGCGGTTTGGTTTCAGCCGTAACATGAATCCTGATGCATTGCATTTGAAATCGTTTTACTTCCAGAGGATGATGAATTAGTGAAATCAGGTGGTAAAAAGCACATTTCTGGAGCATGTTGGGAGAAATGAATAAATAAAAGTAATGAAAACACTGCCGTGCTGCTTTTAGAGCGCTCGCCTCGTGTTTAACGGCAGCGCTCGGACTGCCAGGCGATTAGAGAAAGACTACATGAGAGAAGGTTGAGGTACTTGCAGCTAATGGATTGGTAGCGGGTCAGTGCTAACAACGCACAATGATGTACAAGCTCCTTTTAATGAGCAGCGTTGTGGGGCTGAGCATGTTTGGGGAGCTTCAGTGAGAAATATATATCTTTTAAGTACGAGTCGCTCCGGAAACATGTTTTCTTTGCTTCTCTAATGCTTGGTAATTATGACTTTACATTCAAAGAAATGGAAATGTGCAGAAACCTGCAGGAGGATAATAATTAATGTGTCAGTAAATGTTCACATGAAGGCAGTTGGACGTCACGCTGCAGCTGGTCATGTGTCATCCTTGCCATTCAACCCGTTACAGCACTCTCAACAACTCGCCAGCAGACGTGGTTATTTTCTAAAGGGACGTCTGGAACACTGGATTGTAAGAGCTGTATAGTTAGATAGGTGAAAGGCACTTAGTGCGTCGAGGCTTTCAAAAGCACGTCAAGGCAAAAATCATGTTTCTTCTCGAGCACTCACTTCTCACAGCCAGACACTTTTATAGGCCGTCGTAAACTCGGCCCGATCCTGATCCGTGGTCTGTGTGCCGGACTCAAGCATTCAAATATTGGGATTATTTGTCTTCTGATGGAACAGTTTAAGGTGAAAGCTTCCTGTCTGGACTTCCTTCCAGCTGAAACCGGAGGTCAGACCAACAGGTCTGTGATAACATCCACAGCTCTGGTTCCTAGACCCGGTCTGGACAAGTCCACTACGCAGACATCTAACACGTCATCCCATAATCTGGTTACTGGGGGCGTCAGTGAATCAGTTCCCAGTTAATCGCTGTAACGGCCGTGCCGATGCTTTCCTAATGGAGGAGTCTGAATAACCAGTAAACATCAGCATTTTACACGACGCTCCCAAAGTGATTTCTTTTCATGCCCCGGGTGGATCATTTCCACAAAAAATAGTGATCCCGAATGTAATGCATTCAGCAATCTCTGTTATTATTGCTAATACCTTTTCAATGTCGCTGGCTGTTTTTCAATCTAATAGGATTCCTCGCCCCTGTGTTAAGGGTTTGGAGTCAATCTCCCAGATTTTATGGCAAAAATGAAGCTGTGCAAAAAGCATAAAATGTGTCTGATTGCCTTCAAAAAAACCCCGACGCTCTGATGAAATTCGCGGTGTCCTGATGTGTGACATTGGCGTCTATCCGAAGGGCATCAATATAATGTGTTCCCTTACATTATCGTTCTATTCTATAACCTTCAACGTGAAGATGCTTTTTGTTTCCGATCAGATAAAAGCTGATAATGGGACAGAGCGGCGATGACATGGAAATATGGACTGGATGGGGAACGAGGAATGTTACGGGCCCATAAAGCCTGCATGCATTTGGGTGGCATTTGAATGTTTTGCTGCTGATAGGAGGCGGAAGGTGCCTTTGGGAGTCACGCTCACACCGAGGTCACGTGTTGGAGCGCCGACGTGATTACAGGACGTTACGCTGTCGGGTCGAGTGTCTCTTTATTTAATCTGGGGGAGTTAACACTCCGGCAACCCCAAGCCAAACGCAGAGCCGGGGTTACATAGGATCACTTGTGTTGAGGATGGATGGCATCATGCAGTGGTGGCTTGTGGGTAGAAATGAGTCCCTCTCCCTCCTCTGCTTCTGCCGGGAGCGAGCTAAGGGTCGCTAACGACTGCTGCTGCCAGACGCTCGTATTTTACCTTCTCATTAGCAGTAAAGGAGGAGGAGGTAATTGCCGTGTTGGAGTGGCAGCCTGGCTCCGAGGGAAGCGGAGGAAGCTCCCAATAATGAGATGTGTGTTTTACTGGAACCGCGACACACTGTGTGAGGAAATGTGTGTGTGCATGTGATTTAGCCTTACATGATAAATAAGACAAAAGGCTTTTTTATGTAAACATCCCAGAAGTTGAACACTCAAACTCTTTTTTCTACGGAGACACAAAGAAACAGATCTGGAAGCCTGAAGGGAGGAGGAGACGACAGGAATGTCCCGGCGCTGAAGAGAAGAGGAAGTGCCCCTTCAGGTGACGGCTGGTACTGCACACACCGGAGTGTGGCTCCTCCAGCTGTGCCTTACAGATGTCATGTTTCGTGGCATTAACACGGGAGCCGCTCACACCACACTCACTTCCACAAAACGACTTTTCAGGGCAACTAAGTCTGAAAGCCGTTCTTTAAAAAGCATTTAGAAAGATTCACTCTCCTACATTATATTTAGCCCAACAGGAAGAAAGTCAAGGCTGCTGCAATGTCGGTTTTCCTTTACTAAATATATCATGACTATCACTCTCATATCACACCTGGGAATCAGCTGGGAGCCCTCGGGCAGCGTCCAGACCACCTGACTCACACACATCCATTATTCTTCAAGCTCCTTCTATTGCGTGAATCCCTAGTGAAGGTTAATAAATCATGCCTTTATTTACAGCTTTTATTAGATGCAGCTAAAGTGCGGTATGAACTGTGAACACGTTAATAATCTGGCAATTAGCATCTTTATAATGCTGTTATCACATAATGTTAATGAGCATCTCGTTAGGACTTTTATGATGATTTATGATGATTTCTGTCCATCCAAATACTTTGGGCCGTGTGGGCTCCATCAGCATCTTCTCTAGAAGCTTCTCCAGCGAAGCCGCTGCTGCTTTAATGAAGTGTGACGACATGGCGGTGGTTTAAACACGGTGCCGGCCGGTCACCACGCTGTGCCGGGGGGATCCGAGGGACCGAGGCGGGTCAGGAAACGGGAGGACTTCACATTAAGATGCTGCTCTGACCTTTGGTGTTCCATATAGAACAGATGGCCTCTGTAGAGCCATTAAGAATGATCCTTTTAATGAGGCGACGAACACAGTGGACTTCACCGGCAACAAGAAGACAAGAAGACCCCCTGTTGACATCTTTTCATCCTGTAATTCAGCTTAAAGTCACCCAAAAACACCGGAACAGAAATGTCCCATTATATCAGTTCACCCACAAGGAAAGGACAGCCAGGTCATCCAGCAGCAACAAAGAGCTCCGCCTCCACGCCCGGAGGAAGAGGAGGTGGTTGTGGTTCCTCCCCGGGTGTTTGCAGAGCTGCTGTGATGCGTCTGCAGCAACAACAGGAGGGTTTGGAAGTTTCTCTCCAACAAAACTGGGCTCCTGCCTTCATCCGTCTCCAGCCACGACACACACACACTACACACACACACACTACACACACACACACACACACACACACACACACACACTCTCAAAGAATATAGAATACCACACAATACAATACCGTTCTGCCTCAATGCCTTTAACACCAGAAACTGTAAATCAGTGCAAGGATGTGAAATCGGCGACAAACACAAATAAAAACCAGAATCCTCTCATTAAAAAAGTTGTTCCTCGACTCCGCAGGTGGTCAAAAACTCCTTTAATACAAGAAAAAAATGATCAAATATAGATGAGTCAACTAATTATTTAAACAAGATGACGTTAATAAGAATTATTGAAAGCTGAAGGGCAGCGATAAACCGGGGATCGCGTCCAAATTACATTTAAAGCAGCAATTTATTCAACATGTTCCTCATTCTGGTCCAACAACGTCATGCCGTTAAAGCGTCTTTCTGAAAACCGCAGATGTATAACGTGACTTAATATATCTGAAATGCACCTTTTAAAATCCACCCTATTTACATATACAGTATGCAGGAAAGGAGAACGAGCAATACAGCGCATACAGTATTCCAGATATGGCTTATAAGGTATTGTTTTGATGATGAATTCCTCTTCGTTTAATTTTGGACCCGATGCATAATTTACATGTAATCAGGAATGATTTACGGCGGGAGAAAACACGGCCCACAGAGATATTGACCGCGGCGGCGGCGCCAGCAGCAGCAGCTCTGAGTGTACAGTGGAGATGGATTTCAGCACCACGGACAGCGGCACCTTTTCAATCAGTGTCCACATAATATTGGTGAAGCCGGCGCGCTTCAAATAAATTACAGACGGGGGCATTTAATTCACAGCCGCACACCCACACATGAAATGCATTTTATTGCCTCATGTGAACCCCTCTACCAACCCCTACCCCCCAGAAACTAAGAAAGTGCTGGCGTTACATCAGAGGGAAGCCATTACTCCTCGGCTTGTGGGAGAGCGTTATGACTTGTGTCATGTCCCATTAATAATGGTAATGATAGCATTAGGGGGGAGCTGTGGG
This sequence comes from Eutrigla gurnardus, assembly GCF_963514095.1. NCBI lineage: Eukaryota > Metazoa > Chordata > Actinopteri > Perciformes > Triglidae > Eutrigla > Eutrigla gurnardus. Next base: position 1,262,884 of record NC_139935.1, read on the forward strand.
ATGTAATTCAAAGATCTGCCATGTGGGAGTGACAAGGTCATCGGAAATGACAGTAAGCAGGCCTGACGTTCCTTCGAGGAGAGATGGGGTTTTTTTTTTTATTACGATCACTCAAAGCAGCACGATGCCCACGCTGGAACACAAGCTGCTCATGTTATTAAGCAGGACGTTACTGATGATGGGATTAAACCTGCAACAGTCATCCATATCACCACGTGTTCACATCACTGCAGAGGGAAGTTCCACTTTCTTGCAGATTTATGAATTTTGAAGAGACATGATTGGGGTCTGTGTGTGAAATCATGTGTATTTTTTTTATTGTATGCATGCTGTATTCTAATGATGCCACTGATAATGTATGTTAAACACTCACCACATGCAGGCTGATTAAACACGTTCAAAACAGAATCCTCAATGACAGATTCACATGGAATGAGAGCAGGACGGCCGCGGTGAAGAACATACTTCATCCCCTCTGGATCCCGCTGGCAGCCAAATCTTAATGCTCTATATATAATTAAGCTGTGCACATCACACATTATTCATCTGTCAGAGGCGCTCCCGAAATTGACGGAGGGACATTTACGCACAATTAATCACAACTATCGCCCTTCTCCACAGCTCTTTCTGTTTGTTTCTCCACAGCTGAAACCTCCGCCGTCTGAATTAAGTTTAAACTTCTTCACCAAAACAAAACAAAAACCACAAAGCCACCAAAACAGCAAATCTACAAGAAGTCACCGGATGGTGATGGAGTGTGATGGTAAAAAGCGTGCAGCTGCTGAGCTGTTTCCACATGGAGATGCATTTCAGAACATCATCACGACGCTGCCCTTGAAAACACTCGATCATGGCAATTAAATTAAACAAACACTAATGTGTTCCCCTACAAGTGTCGCTGCCTGTGAGTTATATTTAACTAAATGTACTCAACAAGCAGAAGTGCTGTGTGTCTGCTGGGGAACACACCTATTTATATGGCAGTCTTTCTAAAAGACGCGTTTCAGATCTACAGTTAGACGTTCTCTTTGAGAACCGCTCAAAGAAACCGAGCAGCAAAGAAGGAACGAATCCCCTCAGATGCAGAAAGATAAGCGACAGAAACATTGAGATGAGGAGCTTCAGCCGCATTGATGGAGAAGGTATTAAAATATAGCAAAGAGAAGGTTGCTCTTATTCATGCTTCATAAACAATGCCTTCATACGAAGAGGTGCATCGCCTCAGAGTCACTACAGCAGTGGAACGGAGAGGCGGCAATATTCCCAGAAGAAAAATGCTAACAACCAGCATTTCTGCTCACTAACTTCCCACGAATGTATACGCATTTATTATGAATCCATCACAACGCCTCGTTAAGGTTTGGCTGATGGCTGCTGATGGTTTCATTTATATGATCTCAAATAGTCATCTTATAGGTGTTTATTGGTCAGGCGGTGGGCTAAACAAGTTGCTTGGTTCCGCCTGCCGTTGCTATGACAACAAGTGAAAACTAATAAGAGTGGAAACAGTTTGTGTTTTTACTGGACGAGAGTCACTTTCCTCAGAGTGGTGTTGCTCCAGCAGGAAGAGACATGGAGAAGTCTTCTCCCTCAGAGTAATGTCTTCACCGCGGGGGAGACATCTTCCTCTGTGGAAACGTTTCAACGAGCATCTTTTATTCAGCGGCCGCCGTCGCTGCCGACTGTCAGTCCGACTTTAATGCAACAACAGTTGCACGAGCAGCTTTCTATCTGATTGAGCGGAGAGAGTGCCGTTGACCTTCAGCCGTTTTTACTGAGACTGTATTAAAAGAAGCAGGCAGAACCGGGGTTTTACAGCCCGAGCCGTCCCAAGGTCCCGCTGACCTGGTGGGTATTAGGAGGATAAATCAAACGTCCACAGCGGTGGGGACGAAGCACGACTGTGTGCTGGAGAACGCCATGACTCAGAGTGTGTGAGCATCCCAGTGTTTCTATCAAAGGACGCTGGTCTGGGAGCCGCGTTAATAACAGCAGTGTGTGTGTGTGCTCCTTTAATCAAGTTTACATTAACAATGGAGACACACACAGGGTGAGCGGGGGGACAGCGGTGGACCCGAGGGCTCGAATCCCGGGGGCAGCCGGGGGTTTGTCACGGTGGGATTTAAGCCTCAGTGTGTGGCGACAGCTCGATAATGATTCAGACAGCCGAGCTGTGCTCCTCTGGATTTAACACCAGGCGCCGAGGGCGGATCGCCTTAATGACACACGCACTCCACAACTTCCTGGTCCGAAGTGTGAAAGCCTCTTATGTCCGCTGATCATCGCCCTCGAGATCATCACCGCTGCTAAATGTAAGCAGGGCGCCGCTGCGATCTTTGCTCATTTAACGGCAGGTTACAGGAACGCACACTTCATCAGCACGGACATGCAGAAAGATCAACACATTGTGTCCGATCGAGACGTCATCTAAAGAGTCCAAGAGTTAAAGAAGGAAGGCTGGTGATGGATATCTTTAAGTGTCCCCACATGTAATCCTACCAAGCGCTGCTACTGTCAACGCTTTGTTGTTTTGCTTTCTATCCTAATGGACCCGCCCCGTAGCGACTACAGGTGGAAAATAGCTATTTGCTACAACCTGGCATCAGGCATGTTTTCTTGTTGAACAAGATTAAGTCTTATTACAATAATAATTCACTACAATGTAGGATGTGGAGGCGAGGAGCGTCAGTAACGTCTCTCAGGGCTCTTGAAGCGGAGCGCGGCAGGTTTCAGGGGCCTGATAGCCAGAAGGGGCTTCGACGTCACCTCCGAGTCCGACTGGCGAGCTGAAGCTTCCACACGGAGCCAACATGACATGAACACCGAAGACGGCGATGAAGAGGCAGGCGGGTCCATCATGCTGAACTAAAACTACGCAGGCTGAAAGCTCCTCCTGCCAAATAGAAAGACTGGTAGGTTGTAATGAAAGGAACAGGCGTCGGCTTTTAATGAGCCGGTGTCTGCCGACACGGATCCAAAGGAACGACTCTTCGGTCGAACTTTTCAGCACCGAACCGCCGGCATGAAGCCCACGCTGGCATTAAGATGAAACAAAGCTGAAATAGGGTTTGCTTGACTGACAGGATGTTGGGGATTTTGCCCTTTTCTGATTGGCCAGGTGACTCCCGGAGGTTACATAGCGTGGAGAATGTCAAGCAAGGAAGCCGTACCGGATCTCCATTGTGTGGGAATGAAGAGCGACTTTGTTTTCACTCGTTGAAAAGGAAGAAGCTAGAATGAAAACACGTGATTATATCTGCTCTTTTCTGCACAATGATCCAAAAATATTGAATGTGAAATGTCACCAAGACTAACGACTCCATTCCCAGTCCGGCGTGGAGACGTTTGGGCGGTGATGGATGTGTTTGTGGCCGCGGAGAGAAGCGACCTTGACGACAGATGGCGATTGTGTTGTGCTGCTTCCTGTCTGCAGCCTCGTCTCTCCAGGCCAACAACACGCAGCAATTAACACAATAACAGGGCGAGCTTCAGAGAGAGGGTCCCGGAGAACAGACCTCACCTTTATGCACGGGCCTAGGTATGCTCTTCTATTTTAATCAAGCTAATTAACCAATAATGTTCGACTCAGTGGATCAAATGGCTTTAAATCACAACTTATAAATGCATGTTGAAATCTGATTTCAGATCTGTAAACTGCTGCCAGTGTCAGGATTAAGAGAGGGGGCGTCGTCTTTTTGTGCCAGAGCCAGAAATCGACAACGTGGACCGGACCCAAGGAACAGACGCATGTGAAGGAAACGCTTCGTTCAGAATGCCAGATATCATTTTTCTGCATTTCCAGATTGATTTTAGAAAGAAACAAATTCATCTGATCAGATCTTTCAGCATGAAAAACAAAAATGCGAAGCAACATCATCACAGGAAGGAGAATGACGTTTAGAGCAGCGACGATGAGCCAAACCAACAAATCTCTGACCCAGTTTGGAATGCGTCCTTCCATCTCGTGGATCTCTTTGATGATTCGGGGCCAGTTATCTGCTCCAGCTGGATCGGCCCGCTCACCATTTACGAGTGATTGCTGATTTTTTTTTTGCTGCTACTATAAATATTTTTCGGAGGTATCTGTCATTTCCTGTTATTCCTTCTGGCAGATCACCAAAATAAAGTGACACGAATGTCAGCCGCAGCACAAGAATCTGCAGCATCATGCTCTGAATATTCTGATTCAGTTCTCCAACATCTTTTACACGCCATCCCTTTACAACTTTTAATATTCAGGAATATTCACCGCTAAAACAAAAGGCAAATATCAGAGTTCTCCTTGCATGGCTCATTTACTTATTACATATTAAATGCTCATGATGAGTCATCTCTGTAAGCGGCTGCATTAATGAAACCTTATTTCTCATCACTGCAGTGATCTCTAAACCTTACATTTAGCGTGCAAACGAAGTATCGACTGTACGAGGAGTTTAATTCCTCGTTAGGACGTCCGGCGGCGAGCTTCTCCAGAGAAACCTGCAGAGAGACCAAACTAACTCGTTCAAACAGGAGATGTGTATCAGAGAGCCGGAGCTTCTGCAGCGCTCAGCCGATTCAAAATATCAGCGTGATTATTTTTTCAAACACGACGTCGCTCAAACGGCCGATCCACGGAGCCGATTATGTGTTTATAGAACAAGGTGTTCCAGACACACACTATGTACACAAATACATCTGCATTGGTCTTGGGTTCTACTGTTGCTAGGCAACTAATGAAGAGGACAGGATTTTTTAAAGTCTCGGAGAAACTATTTAAATTCAGACAATGCTCGCTGCAATAGTTTATCTTTGATAAATATCACGCAGAAAATAAAACCTTTAATTATTATGCTTTTCTTCTTTTTTGGATTTGTATAATTACTCAGGTTTGAATAAGAAAAATAGATCTGGACTTGAGGGAGCAGCTCAAACATCCGCCCACCTTCTGGGCCGCGTGCAGGTGGATGTTACCAACAACAACACGCAGCCCAAGGCTTCTGGGAGAATCTGCTGCAGAAACACAGGAAAGTTTACGGATCAGCCGACATCCTGCGTTCACCGTCTCCTGGGGAAATGTTCTGCAAGAGGTGATTAGATGTGAACTTCTACTTCCTGAGGATGAAAAGTAATATTTAACATTTCCAGAACGTCATGGGCTCCTCAATCACAGGGCTACATGTTACATGAGCGTAGGGTTGCACGGTATACCGGTACTAATTTGGTACCGGGGTACTGAGGCATTTAAAACGGTACTATATTGCATTTGGACGGGACCGGTACTTGCAGCGCCGCCGGCAGCTGAGAGGACGAGGAGCGAGCCGCAGCTTGGAGAGATAAAAAGAAAAAGCAAGCAAGCCGGAGGAAACCGCTAGCAAGTTAGCTAGCAGCGTGGACTGGAGCAACAAACGGAGCAGGAGGAAAGCTTGGAGAGCGCGAGAGAGAGAGAAAGAGAGAGAGCGCGCGAGAGAGAGAGAGCGCGCGCGAGAGAGAGAGAGAGAGAGAGAAAGAGAGCGCGAGCGAGCGAAGCACGGAGAGGAGAACGGCTGCTGCAACCGTCACCACGCCGCTACTTGCGGACAAACCAGCGCCGCGAAGTGCGATGTGGCCGTACTTTAGCTATAAACAAATGAGCAAGGCGAGGCAGTTAACGCCGATGCACCACTGTGTAAACGGTGTTTAATAAACATGCATGGCTAACGGCGGAAACACCTCCGACTTAGCCAAACACTTAAAGGACAAGCACCCAGACCTGCACACTGAACTCAGGGAACGACAGGTCATTTACTCAGGAAGAAAAGCCACATTCAGTGCTAAAAGCAAGCGCCACCCCCCTTCACTCTTAACAAAAGTAGCTCTGGAAGAAAAAAATAGAGCTGGTTTATTTATATTATTATATTTTAACATTTTTAAAATTGTGTGCATTAGAAAAGCTTGTCTTTGTGGTATTTTATTTTATTTGCTGATTAATATGTTATTGTTCTAAGATTTTCTATTAAAATAAAGTCAGTAATGACATTTTTTGGATTCACTTTTTATGTGAAAAAGTATCGAAAAGTATCGAAAAGTACCGAAACACATGTTGGTACCGGTACCGGTACCAACATGTTGGTATCGTGACAACACTACATGAGCGGCTGAAGAGCTGCAGGTACTTCCTGTTATATAAACGCCCCCCAGTGTTCCTTCATGTGACCGAACAAAAAAACACCTTTTCAAACTTAGACCATTCAAATAGGCCCCTTTGTATTTCCTGTTAATGAAGAATAGCTGGCGGGAAGTAAATTGTCCCAGAATCCGGACACAGCGTGTGTTGCTCTGCTAGCAACGGTAAGAGGTTTTATACCACGGGGGGGAGAAAGTAGAAAGCTTTTATGATTACAACCCTGAAACCACTTCTTATGAACATAAAAGAACATTTGGAACAACTTCATCCCTCCTCACTGCCAATACACAGACATATGGACAATTCAGAAAGTTAATATTAGTGTTAAACAACAGCATTTCATCATATGTGAGTGTCCTCTTCATATTGACAATGGTGGATTACGCCTCTCAGGCGAGCAGAGGAAGAGAGAGAGAGGGAGAGGGAGAGGGAGGTCTGGCTTACTGAAGCTGATAATGATCCAAAAGCACAATCATCCTGTCCTTAGATGATGTTTGAGCAGAAACCTTGATGAGTCACGGCCGACTCCTTTCAGCCATTTATCGGCCACGCATGATAAAGATTGTCCAAATATTCCTCTCAGCGCTTTGATGCGATCCCAGGACGCCTGTTGAAGAGTCGGGACTCGTTTTCTACGGCGACCTTAACGCTGCCAACGCTCTCCGTTACTCTCTCCTCGCCGACATTCAGAGAAGGATGCAGGTCAGCGGCGTTCTGGGTCACGTGACCTCCACGAGCTGCTGTTCACAATGTTTGCATGCATGATGATGTCGTGATTTCCTTCTTTTATTTGCAGAAAAGACTTTCCTCACCTTGAACTACTTATAGATGTGTCAAAGCTGGAGAAGTGATAAATAGCATTAATAACATTTTCACTTATTTATTTATGAGAACTTAATTATAGACGTTCCACCTGTTGCCGGTCTATGAAAAGTCCTCGGGATCTGCTAAATATTCTTCAATACGCACTGATACCCACGATGCATCCGGTAAAATGTTGGTTGATCCGACCTTCGAGTGTGAGCGCCCCCTGCTGCTGATTGGCTGTAAAACCCCATTTACGGAGCAAAGCATGAACTGAGGTCGCAGTGTAAAACTCTAAATGACCGTATTTAAGATGCTGTCACACTTTCTCTGTGGCATCGCTGAAGCATCAGAGTGGAGAAGGCTCGAGACGACGCAGATTCTGAGCAGATAAGGAAACGCGGCGGTGAAGTGGATGGTAGCGTCTGCTTGGTTCACAGCTGACAGCCTGGAAAGCCCGAGAACAACAACATATCTGCTGTGACGGCACCGATAATCTAGTTTCCTTTACCAGAGACAAATGAGACGTTTAGACCTGTTTAGACGACCTTTATTCTGACGCAGGAGGAGCACAGATTCACACGCAGCACCCGTTTTTAATTCTCCGAGTGTTTTTTCTCTCCCAGTCAATCACAGGCTGGGCCATCTATAATTAAGTGCCAGTCATAATCAGGGGAATCTTTGCAGTGATGTTTGAATTAGATGAAAGGTAGTGTGAGAATTAGATTTCCATCTCCAAATGGCTGGGTGTGGGCGGCCGTCGTTAGGCCTCTCCATTACACTGTTTTCTCATTAATGTCAGTTTGGCGGGTAAATATCACAGCGGGAGGAAGGTAAGCCTGCATCCACGTATAAGGAAGGAGAGGAGACTCCAGTCTGCTGTTTCTTCAGCATGACATGAGAGAATCACACATACGTCTTTATTAAGCCGAGGGGGAGGGATGCTTCATTCAGAGACTTTTGGTTTCTGATCCACGGTGACGTCTGTGATGTTCTCAGAAGAAAAAGGAAACGTTGGGCTGCTTTACATCACATCCGTCAGCACAAACACACAAACAGAGCTGCTCGTTAGCGGTTCTTTACTTTTCTAACATCAGGACAGGAAGTGTGGGGGGTCGAGATGGAAGCTAAGCTAAGCACTAAGGCTACTCCACTACCCAGCATGCTCCTGGCTACCTGATGCTCGATAGTCATGTTGAATTAAATTAATGAACTAAGACTTCAGGCTGTGAGAGGTCAGGTCGCTGACAGCTTTACAGAGACCTGGTCCATCGTGGACTCCATCGGGATCCAGCTGACCTTGAGGTGGACTCAAGGTGCTCCTGGAGGCGGAGCCAACTTGGCCAACAGACAACAAAATGCCGGAGCAGCGTTTGATGGAAGCGAACTGATGGTGAGAACGTGGATCAAAGAGTCAGGAGATCCTTCCCAGAACCAGGAGGAGCCGCTTCAAAGATCAGAGGAGAGGGATCCCTCATGGAGGAGGAGGAGGACCAGATAGCAACATCCCTCATAGCGGAGCCTTAATGGACCAGCATGCAATGCAGCATCTTGTCACGCCTGGGAACTATCCTGTCTGCTGGATGCTGATTGTGATTTGACACACATGAAGGGAGTATAATTATGTGAGAAAATCCATGGGTGGGTTGTTTCCTCACAGTGTATATATATATATATAAGAAAATACATTATTTATTAAGTGACTGCTTGCCTACTATGTTTAGCATGTAATATAATAAGAAATGTCATATATTTCTACTTCTCTTAACATCCAACGGTGGATGACATTAAATTAAGCGACTGATTAATGAGCACCGTCCTCCTCAGATATGGACTCATATATATATATATATATATATGTATATATATATATATATATATATATATACATTGAAAGGATGAAAAGCTGAAGCACATATAGCATCTCTGCATCTCCAATATTCACAGGTGTATTTGTCTTTGCTTTTATTCCACCGCTCGGATGCCTGTCTGCATATTCTGGGATATTAATTAATGTCTAGTGTAGTGAAGGGTGAATTTCACTCAAAATCCTAATGGAGTTCTGAACAGGATTAAGTAAAAGATGTGTATTAATTATTGGATGATTATTACTGATGGATGAATGTGTAAGTAGTATTTAAATAGAGCAGAAAAAGAGCTAATTATAACGTGTTGGGTAATCCAGTCACTAATAAAGCATCCTATCATTTCGTCTGAATGTTACTTTTCCTCCATCTAAAGAAACTAAACTACAACATGAAGGAGGCGGCTGAATGATGCTGACATGCATTGTTGTGTAATAATAAATAATTATAATAAGTGGGCCAGGTGCCACGAGAGAAATCAACGATGAGAGGCGCTCTCGTTTGAGGTCTTATTCATGGAAAGGATGGTTTTATTAGAAGAGAAGCGAGTGGATGAGGACGTTCACATCTTTCATCTTCCTCATCATTTCTCTTCTATTAATAATGCATATCCATTTTACGTCTTCTACTTTATTAAATAAAATGTAAATATGAAGCTACGCCTAGCAGCTTTCAGCTTAGCACACAGAGTGGACAAACTGTGGAACTATTCCTTTATGTGATTACGTGTCACTTCCATCAGCTTCCAGCTAACGAGCTGATTGTCCTCTCGTCTCTGTGATTCATGTTTGTCGAGGCTTTCAGTGTGTTTGGAGGACGTAACCTCTCGGTGATTCGTCTCAGACGGATGAACCTGCTGCGCTCTGGAGGTTTCCAGAGTGAGTAACGACAAAACCGCCAAAATAAAAGCTTGTGGGGGGGTTTACGAGGTCTGAGAGACGTTCACGTCCTCAGAAACGTCTAAAACAAACTATTCAACACTGATAGAAATGTTGTTTATTAGATCATTTCAGCGCTTTGGGCCTCAAACTGTTATTTAAATTAAACAAGAAGTTAACGGGGAAATATCTAACGAGATCCTATTTCTTAAGCTTAAGTTATTTATGTGATTGTTGGGGAGATGTAGAAATACAACTAGTAAATACCTGATATGTACCTCAAACACTGAGGTAAGCACTGATGGGCACAGATACGTTGATTTGTAAGTGGACAGTGACTAACAGCTGTTTGCAGGGAGGAGACAGAGAATCAGAGGATACTCCATCCTGAGTTCCTCGGAGCGATGTCCACTCCAGGCCGGTTCAAAGGCCGAGCAGAGATAAACGCCTGGCGAGACGGAGGAGATGAAGTTGTTTGTCATCGCTCGTTAAAAACAAACTGTCGGAGAGGTCTTCTTTATAAAAACTCAGACCTCGGGCCTCGGACAAAACGAGTGAGGGAAGGAATGAGAGTCCTCACACCCCCGTCTGGTTCCCCTCTCAGGTGTTGACTGCTGCGGCGTGGGGCCGCGGACCCATCACGCCGTCCATTACCACGTTTCCTCGGGGGGTTTTCAGGTCAAACAGCCCATCTTCATACATTTGGGGCATCATTGAGGCGTCCTGGATGTGTCCCTCCGTCTGCAGGCGTGCAAACACAAGTGGAAACGTCCAGCCGTGCAGAACGACATGATGAAGATGAGCACTATCCAGGAGCTGCTTCCACAAATCAATGAAACAGACTCTTAGGGACGTTCTGAATATGTCATTTCCTGATAGCCCGAAGTAAAGAAAGAAAAGCCCCGTCAATCTACAGACTCATTAGAGATTCAAGACATGAAAATGCAAATGGGAATATTTCCTTTTCATTAAGCGATTGTAATTAATTCCTTCGACAACAGAGGACCTCTTCCTCCACACATTAACTGGAGCGTAGCCGTCTCCACAATAACCACGCTAACCACCAGTCACGCTTCACCAATAACATCCCAACGTGCGTCCACTACATGAACACATGAATCATTGATACGCATTGATAGGTGCTCTCACCTCGTCGTTTCCAGAGTGTCTGTCCATCTCTCCCCCGCTGCCTCTCGGGGAAATGAAAACCATGTTTATACCCTCATGATCTGCTCAATGTTCATGTCCATGTGGGTGCAAGGCAAAAAATATCATCGTGTTGCAAAGTCCTTGGGTTAACAGGATGCAAGAAGAGAAAAAGTTATAAAACATATAATTGCGATCAAAACTTCGGTAGTTGCTATGCAGGTTGTTCTCCAAGTGAGCATGTGACATCAGCACGCTTTTCTTTCCACCGCTCATTTCCTTCACAGCGTCGGGTACAGTTATTTCTGAGACATAATCATTTCAGCGGGTGACCATCGACTGGTCCTGAATCACTGGTATTAGAGTCACAGTCACGTTGCAAGTACTTTCTGAACGCTACTGGACTCAACAGTTACATGATGATGAAGTACATCACATGGAGACATTTCAGGCTCCTGACTGAAGTTTGAATGAAAAACATCAAAGATAAACAGCAGCTTTGACACCAGCTCATCGGAATGAAGAGAAGGGGCGTCTTCGTTCGATATCGTGAAGGGAGAATCCATCTCTGAAGCCCCCGTTTCTTTACTGACGGCAGACCAGAATGCAACTCAGCTACGGGCTGTTTTCACTGAACTGTCATCCGTTAGCAGACAAATACAAGCCTGCTTTGACAGATTCTTTTTCCCTCCTGCATCGAGGGTTAGGGTTTAAAATCTCTGTTATCACTGTCATCCTGTCCTCCCGTCCGACACACACACGCCTGCTTCACGGGTCGGCAAACCAAGTTCAACAAAGGGACAAGGAGGAGGTCAAGAAGGTCAAATCTATCTGCTTCCATGCAGATCCATCAGTGTTAGAAGACCTCTCGTTTTATACTTCAACACTAACTTTTAATTCCAACAGTTATTGAAATTCAGAACTAGGAGGTCGACCATCATAAAAATGTGCTCACACGTTGCTCAAGACTCCTAATTTATAATAATCATGCCTAAAAATCTCCTCAGTGACTCCCTTTGCGGCGCTTATGTCATTATGCTGTTTTAAAGTGGAACATTGCATGAAAAATATCCAGACACGCTGTGGTCCTCATTTTAACCCGACTTGTACAGATTTTTTTTCATTCCTCCCAGAGGAACCTGGACCGTGATGGAGTCAGACAGCCGTATCAAGTCACAGAGTGACACCATCTTTATTACAAGCATGGCGACTTGGGAGGGGGGGGGACTTGATTTGATACAGGACGGCGGGTGTTGGTTGTTGTTGGCTGGATCTCATGCTGTGAATCCACCGGCGAGGAAACCTGAGCACCATGTTTCCGTTTTAATCACATTTCCAACGAGCTGGAACCTTCCAGGACGCCGGACTCACGCCGGAAACAGAAACGTTAAAATGTAAAATCTAAATAAAAATGCTTCGCAGTAAAATAACAGCTGTGTTAAAAAAAAAAAGGCCAACAAAAGCTTGCAGCGCAGTCAATTTAATGATTAAGGAGGTTATTAGTTGAAATGAGTTTCCTACGTAAGTGCTGCAGGAAATTAACTAAGTGGCAGGCAGCAGAATGAGAGCGTATTGTAGTGCTTCGACTGAGGATAAAACACACACAAGATAAATGTTACGCCGGGTTCACACCAGACGCGGAGCGCCGTGAAGCCATCGTTTCGGCGTCTGCTCTATTTTTTGCGCATGCCGCGAGCGAACGCGTCAATTCTGGCAGGAAATCACACAAAGAAACACGAGACAATCCGGTCAATTTTCAAAATAAAAGCAATTTTCAAAATAAAATACCGCGATTGACAACTGCGATCATATTTGTGTATCTAAACTCGCACTGGGAAACAGAAGAGACAATACATTTAATAAATGTGAAGAGTAGATAAACAAATATGTGTATTTCAACGGTATATCTGCACTACTACTGTCTACTACCATACACACTCTGTGTGTGTGTGTGTGTGTGTGTGTGTGTGTGTGTGTGTCTCTCTCTCTCAGAGAGAACGGATAAATAAAATAGTGTACAAACTTCTTGGTTACAGAAACATGGCGTATTCATTTTATGGGGTTCATAATGAAAAAAACTAGCTCTGAATGAAGAACAGCTTAGCAGAAGCGCTTCTCGTCTGTCGTGGAGAAATACGCGTCCGGTGTGAACAGGGGAGCAGCGGACCGCGCAAGATTTTAGTGTTAGAATTACTCCTTTCTTCTTCTGGAGGAGGATCTGCTCCGTTGTAGTGGAAAGGTCTGAAACCTCTCCACATCTGAATTGTATCCTCGTCGTTGCCCAAACAATCTTCTTTTTTTGATTTCGGGAAAAAGTAGCTGAGAAACTGCATCATCGTCGTCCACATGAAGAAGACGGAAAGCTCGGGGACAAACATCTCTTATGTATTCCAGTATTTCTGTGAAGCATCAGTGTGCTTTTCACCGCTGCTCCTCTCCACTAACACCATTCACCTCAACATCCATTAAGTCACTCCAGCACATTCAGACACTCGGCTAGTTGCCTTTGTTGCTCAATGCCGACTTAAAAAAAGTCACCACTTAAGAGCTGAATCTGTTCACGCCAGCCTCCCAAGGACGAAGCACGGAGAACCACGATGGAACGATGTTTCCTTTCATTAATCTGTTTCATCTAACATTTCAATAATCTGGTTGCAGTATTTCACCAGAGCAGAGATTTCACTGCAATTACCTGCAGTTCTACGAGCGTCTCTCAGTCTGCCGGAGCAGAAACTCAAGAATTCTTTCTCAACAAACAGATTACGAAAGAAAAGAAGGAGCTTTTTTTGTCTTGTGGATTCAATATTAAGAGAAAAGTCAATTTTACTAAAAGTTTCATCAAGGACATGACCTCAAAAAGTTTCCTATTCATCTCACAGTTTGGATGATAATGCCAAGACCTCAGTGCATGAGGAGAGTTTGTAAAAACACATGGCCTTAGTGACTGGAGAGAAGGCCTAACGGAGCCCTGTGGGGGGGGGGGGGGGGGGGGGGGGGGTCGACTAAGTCCATGTGAAGGATGTTATCAATGTGTTGTTCTGCTCCAACAAAAGCCAATTTATTTCAGCCTCTGAGTTTGGGTCTGACTCTTTCCTCCCTGCCTAATTCAAATAAAACCATAAAAATATATATATATCCCCCTGAAATCTTCAGGGAAACACGAGCACGAAGAAATATCAGCTTCAGCAGCCGTGAGCCTCCTCCCACAGCCCACATGTCACTTCTGTCCAGAACACACACTCTATCAACTTCATACACTGTACATGATGGATATTATATATACATATACATCATGACTCTCCATAAGCATTGCATGAATCTTAAGCTGCTAAGTTCTCCAAACTGAGCTAATCCTTGCAGAGCGAGACTCTGCAGAGACGTCTGCTGCCTCGCTGGAGAGCAGAAACAGAGCAGACGCTGGAGAGCAGAAACAGAGCAGACGCTGGAGAGAAGCCGCTGCTCTCTGGAAAACCTGAGTTGCTGCTGCCGGCCTGCAGGGCTTGGCTGACGTGAGAGGAGAAAGTAAGTTTGTGGTGACCTGAGGTACAGCGTGGGAGCCTAAACGTACTGAAACAGCTGCTGAGGGGAAGCCGGGCCACGACAGTGCCAGTCAGAGGCTTTAGCGTCCCACAATGCACCACTCTACTAGTGCTTACAGTCATCATGCATGGCACAGAGATGATAATTATCAAATCAGTTATAAATCAGTTTAGAGAGGATGATGTGTGTTGGAGGAGGAGGATGGGGGGCGAGGCGGGTTATCAGTGTGCATGTCTCTACAAGAAGTCAGTCTCAGAGCAGAAGCTGATTATTCATTCTTACCGGCAGGCTGCTTCTGTCAGGACCATCTCCTCTCAGTCAGACCCCAGTGGGCTGGAGCTCGGAGACGCTGTGCTCCAGAAATCCTTCTTCTTCGTCTTGGTCTCCCCCCGCGAGGCAGCAGATGGGGGCTCCTTTCCTGGTGACAGAGAAACACGATGCCGGTCAACCCTGGTAACCAAACCCTGAGGAGGCAGTCGACTTCCTGGAGTTCAGCTCCCGCCTTAATGAGGTGGAAGCTTTCACTCGCCTGAATGCTGCTCCACTGTTCCTTTCCATTAAAGTGGCTGGGTTTGAGTCTGGCTTTGCTTCAGTTTGTCTTTAATTAGAGCTTCCTCTCTGAATGTTTGAAGGTTTTATTTCCAGATGTGGCTTCGTGCTCGGAGACCGGCCTTCAACACATGAACGCGGGGTTAAATGTGGCAGGAAGACGCTCTCTCTCAGCTCCCCGGGTGTCGACCAGCAGCCGACCCTGAGCTCTGACCTTCTGTGTGGGGGGGCGAAGCGGAGAGAGAATCGCCCAGCAGGGATCACTAAAGCATGTAATTCATTCATTAATCCCTCTCGCCTCTAATTAAGAATATGTGCTGATATGTGGGGTGAATATTACTGGTTTTATGAAAATGTACTTCTTAGAAACGTTACCAATATATATATTTTACAAATATTATGAGACATTTACAAGTTTGACATCGTGGTTAAAATATTAATGTAATATTGTATTTGAACATGATTGTATTATTAATTACCCATCATGCACAGATTCCTGTGTTTCTGAAAGCCAAAGTGAAACTTCCTATTATATTTCACACTTTGTGTTGTTTGAAAAAACAAGAAAGACAAAGAAGAGAGCTTTGAGAATACAATGCCTTGATTATGAAATGAATGTTGGGTAATTTTACTGAGAAAACATTAGGTCATATTAGGGTTTTTTTAATTAAGCTTACGTTGTTGGAAATGACATGTTTTGTCACGAAACACAAAAAGATGATTTCATTTAACTGTTGAAGTTTCCCACCTGATGTAAAACTGAATCTGTCCCCTGCTGGTTTGGTTGATGATATGTCCTCCACACGTACTTTATTATTAATAAAGCGGCGATGACACGGTGATGAAATCTCAACCCTAAAATACACACAAGGGCGCGAGGTCGGCCGGACAGATGGCTCGCAGCGTGAACGAAGAGAAGCAGAATCAAAAACCCCTCAGAGCTAAATCACGTCTCCGAGACGCAAGTCATCATTTAATGTGAGTCACTGTGTTTGAGCCCCCCCACCCAGGGGGCGCCGCGAGTCTAACGACACGTCGCTGGCCTTAATTCAATTACCTTCCATCTGTATCGGCTTGATTGTTCGTGACGTGGAGACGAGGAGGGTGACGCGCTGAACGATACGCCGACGGGGAATTAATGTGGTTCTTAATTGGACTGGAAGCCGACGGCGTTCAGATAAATGTCCCTGATTGGATGGAAGGAGAGATTCCTCTGATTGGCTTTACTTTCCCACGGAGCTCCTGTGCATTTTGTTTGACGTACAGAAATGTGGTTTTAGATTATTCCATTCGTTTGTGAAGAGATACAGCAGCTTTTATGAAATTAAAGAGACATTTTCTCATCAAGATGGAGTTTCCATTGTGACTTATTTTTTTCAAATTAAATCCATTTTTTATATGAAAACTATCAAATACGTCCTCTTGGTCTGAGTGCCACTCAAATAATCCTCAAGTTTTATGTTTCTACGATCAAACATTTGCTCCCAAACGCAGATTTTGTCATTTTTAGAGAAAAATGAAGAAGCCTCATCAACAGTAAAGTTAAATTCTGCCCTCGTCGAGGTTGAAAGGATGAATAAAGTTATCCTGCTTCGGACTACAGAGCGGTTTCATTCTCCTTCCATATAAAAACCCTGTGGTCCAGCGGCTCCGCTCCAAGCTAAGTGTAGTTAGACGGCACATCGGCAAACATCACATAAATCACCAAACATCTACAGTTAATGTCAACTTTTCCAGTGTCATTCCTCCAAAGTGAAGAATAAATGGCTTCTTTGTAGATCCATTACTTTCCAATCAAACGGAGAAGAATCCATCAAACGGGGCGAGGAAGACGTAGTGGAC
Organism: Eutrigla gurnardus; assembly: GCF_963514095.1. Classification (NCBI taxonomy): domain Eukaryota; kingdom Metazoa; phylum Chordata; class Actinopteri; order Perciformes; family Triglidae; genus Eutrigla; species Eutrigla gurnardus. Next base: position 1,279,653 of record NC_139935.1, read on the forward strand.
GGGACGGAGCTCTCCTTTTGTCTTCCTTATGGGGGAAAGTCAGACTATTAGTCTCACTCTGCTCTTCCTGCCATGAAACTCTTGGTTACTTCCAAAGTTTATCCAAAGCAGTAAATACCCAAAGGTCAAAGAAGTTCCTTAAACCCACGTTTTCAGGACCCCGATGCTTATTTATTTCTGCTTATTATAGGTTGTATTCATGTTACGGTGTATTTTTGGAAGATCAAATCATTTCAGGGACCCCTACAGAGCCTCTGTGGACCCGTGACCTCCGACCTCCAGCCGATGGGACATGTAACGCAGCGTGGCTGTGCTGATGAGGGCTGGATTGTTAGATTTGTTGGATCC
>NC_139935.1:1285000-1370000 GCF_963514095.1 Eutrigla gurnardus
TGGCGGGAGGTCAACGGCGGGCAGATTTGAATCTCTGGTGAGTGTGAGGGTCGGGATCAGCTGTTCTGGGGGAAGAACAGGAACTTACATCTTTAGATTTCATCTCTTTGCATGACTTAAAACCACAACACTGAACTTTTCAGAATAAAAGAGAATGCGAGGAGGAGACTGGGGACACATTAGTGCATCCTTTGAAGGAAAACCCTAAATGAACTTCACCTGTAAAATGATTTTTACCATCGTGATCCAACGCTTTTTACCGGCGAACAGAGAAGTGAAAACTTCTCTCTGATGTATATATGCATACGTGTTGCATATTTAATACCTCTACCCGCTGATCATGAATATCAGAAAGCCTGCCTGTGGGATTTAAAACAACAGCTCCACATGTGATGAATCATCTGTGAGTTCTTCTTCTTCAGGCCGAAGGTTTCTGTGTAATTACTAACGGAGGTAAACGCGCCGGCTGCTGTTCTTTCAACCACAACGTTTTCTATTAGAACAAAAGGATTCTTTCAAACGCAAAAGCTTCGGCTGTGACCGACCGTTAAGTGTAATTCCACCGCCGACAGAAACAAAATGTGGTGGAAATGTTTGTTTGACGGATTAAGATTTGAGTCAAATACAACGAATCAGATACAAGGGATTAATGGACTCACATAGGAGCCGTGAATGATTATTAATAATGGACATATTTAAATGAATTAATTACCACTGAGGACTGGAGCATTGTTAAGGTTTTATTTGTTACATTTTTTTATTTAATGACTTGCTTTTATTTTATTTGTTTTATATTTTGTTTTATTCCAAATGCAAGGTTTCATATTAAGGTGTCTTTTTTGTATTATTCCTCAAAAATATAGAAATGTGAATAATGCTGTAGTGACTGGAGCATAATAAACAGAAACAAATCTTCATTAACGTCATTAGCATTCATCGACGGTTCCTCATTACGTTGATAAAAATGTAATCTGCAGGAATGAGGAATGAAAGGTTTATGACTGGTTTACGGGTCTCTATATTAAATGCTGCTCTATGGCCTGTGCATGAAAAGGGGAATGATTGCATTTGTAAGAGCAGAAGGTTGCATTGAGGATGTGATGTTAATCTCAGGTAGTTTTAAATATACAAACATGAATATCTCTGCTTTCTGGTTGAACATGAGAGTTTTGGCCTCTCTGAGCCTCCGTCCATCCACCTCTTCTTCATCGGCGGCGTCACAGAAAGTGATTACACCTTAAAGACGAGCAGAGATGGTCTGTTTGTCCCGAGCTTGTTTTAAACGCTCCTGTCTGGCAGCGATCTCTCTCTCCCAGACTTCCCCTCCACCAGCTGGAAACATCCCCCTCCTCTCCCAAGTTAAACATGCAAAGTGTTTGTCTCCATAATTCACGGCGTGTTTGCCGTAAAACAAACAAAACAACAAACGTGTGCACACAGATAAGCAAACAGAGCTTCCCTCCTCCGACCGCTCCAGCCGTCGACTTTGTTCGTTCTCATCAGCGGTGACGGAAACGCAAATAAAAACATGGATCTGCAGAAAGCCTCTCTGGGAGGAACGAGGGGAGCCTGACAAGTTTCAGGAAACAATTCACTCATTTCTATTCAGAATACAGACTCAGAAGAGGGATTATTCTAACAAGCCACGTATGATTGAGCAGATAAACACATTTCTCTCTCTTAAAGCAGGCAAGAGGCCTATAGAGTTACATTTGCTCAGCAGCGATTGGACAATCACAGTTTAGGGAGGAGTCGATGACCTTGAGATGCTATACTTTATTATTCCCCCAAACTAAAAAGAAATAACCCCACCGTCGCTGCCAGCTAAACGTCGCAGCGAGTTAAACACTGGGCTGGAAAAGTTAGTTATATATATATATATATATATATAGGTGTGTGTGTGTGTGTGTGTGTGTGTGTGTGTGTGTGTGTACAAAAAAATAAAGTTATCTGTCACGCTGAGCTCCATGTTGGCTGGAGGGAAAATAAAACCTGACACAGGTGTCAGCTTCACTCGGCTTCTTCAGAATTCAATTTCATGCAGCCAATGAAATTCCTCATTTGCTGCTATTTTTTAGATAACACATACACTGTATTTACTCATTTCTCTATGCAAATGAGTCCATTAAAACAGTTATGAAGGGAAAATCCATTACACCGGCGTTACAATGGCGGGATGCACGCCGTTGTTATTCAGGTCAAAGTTTGCGGCGGTGCTATTATGTGTGCGAGCGGCGACGCGGCAGAGGAGCAAGGCACCGCTGCACTTTCATCACTCGCTCATTTGCCAACTTAGAACATTCACCATCGCTGTTTATTTCCATATAAATAAAGCGCATGCATTTAAATTGGGGTGTGAATTTAATCTTGTGGCAGGTTTATCTGCAGCCCCCCCCATCACCATTATTTGTGGGGGGAAATAACAAGCACCCACCCACTGCCTGCTTGTTATTTCTTTTCCCTATATTTAATTCATATTCAGGGTTTTTTTTCCTCCATGTGGATGCTGGTAAAACCCAACAATAATAAAACAACATCGGTGAGAATCCCAACTGTGTTGGACGGAGAGTCGGCCACGGATTGGACGCTTCATGAATCTGATGTCTGGACTGTTTGGGGCTGAAACGCCATCAGAATGCAGGCCGCGACCCCAGTGACCTCATCACCGGAATAAAGAAGTCTCCAGTGGCCCATCGTCAGCTTCTATTGGCCAAGGTCAGCGCTAATCACAGCGAGCACTCAGGCTTTTTTCAGTAGTCATTGTGGATTTCCATCGTCACGGCGACGGCAGAGAATTATGCATCAAAATGCTGTCTCTCAAAAGAGGCGCTCGGAGCATATTACATTTCCATCACGTCGGATTATCCACAAGGCCGTGGCAGATTTTCCTAACGTCGTTTGTGTCCGACGTGACTCTGGCTTTACGAGTGCCCGGAAGAAATGCATCATGGGAACGAGAGCGGGGTCGCGTGGAGATAAAGGATGAAGCTGATTATTGAAGAAAAGCCTCGTATGTCATCTCCTCTCCTCCAGCCGCGTTGGTGTCAACAGGTGTACAACCTCTGGCAGGTGAGACAGGTATCAGACAGACGGCTCTCACCCGGGAGACAGACAGGTATCAGACAGACGGCTGGCTCCGTGTTAGTCTGTCTCTCCCGGGAGACAGACAGGTATATTGCAGGTTTATTGCAGCATCACCGGATGTATGAGAGGAAGAATTAAATTCATCCGCTCGGGATTTTAGAGAAAATGAATTAAAAGCTGCATCGTCGTCTCACTGCAGGTCACAATGACATTTTGAATAATTACACAGACAATATGGCGTCATCAAAAGAAGACCAAGTACTTTAACTAAGAAAAAAATAATACATAGCAAATGGTACATCAAAATATCTTGTTGGGTTCCCTAGCAACAACAACATGCATCATATTACCAAGCACAAAGTAAAAATAAAAGCGTGTTCCATCGGAAATTAAATCTTTTTCTTAAATTGATGTTTCTGAGTGGTAATATTGTTGTCGCCACGACAACCAGACCTCTTTCTGTTGTTTTCCTCAGAGCTCATCACCGAAGAATGTAGAAACTTCTTCAGACCATCATTAAACTAAAAGAGAAAGAATTAAGCTTCACTTAGAGGCCGAACCACGGAGATTCATGTCAATGAAACGTCTCCTGGGCCCAGTATTTCAAAACTTGTAATCCGGATCAGAATAATCCGGATAATGAAATCCTCCTTTTCTCAGTCATGGATCAAGGTGATCCTGCTGACTTTATCTGAGTATTTCAAAACACTGGCCGGTTGGATCACCGTGATCCCGACCTGGCTGGATACGGATTACCAAGTCTCAAGTCTCCGCCTCCGGATCTGAAACATGGCGGTCTACTTCACGGAAGTAGCAGCTGGGAGCACGACTTTCACGTCAAAAATGTAAGTTTACCGTCGTCTAATGTTTAGCGGTTTAAGGACCATATAAACGCCAACCAACATATCGTGCTAGCTATATATATGAATTGTCACGTACTGAAAACCAGGCTGTAGCGATCTCGGCCATGCTAACGGTAGCTAACTCTGCTCCATTGACTTCCGTGTTAAGCAGCTAGCGGGCTAGCGGTCGCTGGCTTTGTTTACGAATTTTGCGGTCGATGGTTTGATTTACAAGGTAATTAATCTGACGTACATTATACCATAACTGCTAACATCAACCTGTTCAGAGTTTATTAGCGTTACGTCATTGGCAACACAGCAGACTGAAAATAGCCTACATGCGTACAGACCACACACTGTGTATGTGTGTTGTGTATGAACTATGCAGTTCATTCAGAAGTGTCAGAATGCTACAGTAATGCTGGGAAAATCATGCTGTCGTCATCATGCATACAGTTTCTGTGACTATTGTGGATTCCAAATGAAGACAAAGATATCACTCATACTCCTTCCCTTTCTTCTACTTTCAGAGCCCACTCAGCTATTAAGGACAGGGTCTGGATGAGTGCTGGAAATCCTTGGAAATGCTTAAATTGCAGTGATAAGTTGTTGGATTTTGAATAAAGTGTTTGAAATTGTAGTTGCATTATTTTCATGTATTAATCAGTGACACAATTAGATACATTTTTTCCATCCTAATTTGTCTCCCTTTATGTAGAAGGCTCTCACTAAACATAATTGTGGTCATTTAAAGCAGAATAGCATCTGATTTGGTTAAGTAAAATAATCAGTTTGTACACAAACATAGCCAAACACTTTTGCTACACCTTAAATGTTCTTAAATGACTCCAATTTGTTTCAAGTATTTGCACTGACAATTTAGATTAAGTGTAATGAACATCTTGAGTAACAATATCTAGGAGAAGCGGAGCCGAGACATTGTCAATCCAAGTCAAATCCACCTCTGGGGTGGGATCCAAATGATCCTGAAACTTTGGTATCAAGCTGATCCAGATCTCTGCGTTACGTTTTGAAATACCCAAATCCAGCCCTTTATCTGGATTCAAGGGAGGATTGGATTACCAAAGCTGAATCCTGATCTTCAGGATTTCTGGATCTGTGTTGAAATACCCAGTTTTCAGATCAGATCACGATTTAATCCAATCCGACCAGGATAATCCAGTGGATCACTTTTGAAATACTGGGCCCTGGAGACTTGGGGAGCTATAAGGAACCAATCGACAGAGTAGTGTATTATATATATATACAGTATATATGTATATTATATGCGCAGTAAAACACAAAGGATAATAGAATAGAAGAGACCCAACATGAGCCAGCGGAGTGGATCAGCGCGGCGGATTCTCTTTAGTGTGAAGACGGAAGGAACAAAGTGGATCTGCAGAGGATTTCTAACCCTTCAGGCGCTTTAAAGGCCTTTATGAAGACACAACACACACTGAACTTTTAACTCCACTGAATCTCGCTTTGGTGAAATATTTAATAAATAAAAGAGCACACAATGGCACCGCAATTAATATTAATATATATATGCACCGAGGCATTCAAATGCAAACGCTTCCCCGCATGGATCGCTCCATTGAAAAGAATACGCCCAACTCTCTGTGGACGAATCAAGGCTTGATCTTGAACTTAACATTTTCTCTGTAATAACACGACGCAAGAAACAAAGAAATACTGTACATATTGTGTAAATCTGTTATTAAACCACTTTCCTACACCTTCTCCAAATTCAAATTCAAGCACTTTTCAAGGTGCATTTCCATGCTTTTCCAGCCCCTTCCAGCTGTGGTAAACTCCATCTTTGTATCAACCCAATGGTCAGTATTCAGTCTACTTATTATGTCACTTGTTCATCACATTAAATGAGATGTTATTGTCCTCTAAACAACCAACATGATGTTTGGAGACAGCTTTTTACAGAAGGACCACAAATGAAAGGAAAACCAATTCCACTAACAGATCCACAGAAATATAATCACCAACTATTTTCATCCTCTGTTTTTGGGTCAGCTGATCATCAACGTACTCATGTCAACAGTGTGGGAGTTGTATTTTATTGATCTAACAACTAATTGATTGATTCTTCTTAAGATTTCTTTTAAATTCCATATTACAATTAAATAAATATCAAAATCTTTTATTAAACCTCTCTTCTCAAATAATATTCATTTGGCATGACCTATGGTCGTCATAGTTACCGTCTCAATTTACATATTCTTTAGTATTATCTCTGTTATTTAGTGTGCGTAGGAGTGTTGCTATGGAAACCCGCGGGGTGTACCATAGCTGTAAAAACGTTCTGGGATCCCCGAAATCCACTTACAATTTTTCATTAAACAGAAGCTTTTAAAATCTATTTGTATTTTAATCTCGTCAGAGCAAATACATAATGAACCAAAGTTTGAGGTTTTCTGAGAGAAAACGATTAGAATTCGTTATTATTTCAGTGCCTACAGCAGCAACTATTCATTCTAATTCATCCGAACACGCTTCCATCGGCCCCGCCTCCCTCCTGAATCTGCATCAGCACGTGAGCGGCGGCGTCCTCGGCCCTCGCCACGCCGGCGTGATGACATTTCCTCCAGCAGAGCGGCGGCCTGTAAGCGAGGTCAGGCCACGTCGCGGCAAATCAAACAGTCAATCCCTTATATTACGCCCTCTGCCACACACAATAACTTCCACAGAAAGGACTCATCCTCTGCGTTATTATTACAGAAACAGACGCTGATCTATTTGCTACAGACGGCAAATGTCAGCCGGTATTGTGCTTCATGTGGAATTTATTTCCGGCCGTGGACGACGCTCCGTGTTTAAGCCGCTCTGTGAGACAGCGCCGTGATTTATAGGATACCTCGACATTTCCAAGCCACGACCCGGAGATAAAATGAGGGATTTCATCCGAGCTACGTTAGTGGGAATGAAGGATAAGGCTTGAGTGAGTCCGGCAAAAACAAATAAACAGCTCAAATTAAAAATGCCCGGCGGTACGACGGCATATTAGAGCTACTGCAGGGAGGGAAAGTATTTAAATCCTCAATTTTGAGGCCAAAGGTAGATAAAGGTGTGACTTCCACGTCTCCAGCCTGGACTCGCTGCTGCAGGATGAGAAAATGGATTCCCAGCCACTTCCAGCTCGCCCCGTCGATTACAGAAAGCTCTTTCCCCGACGCATTCAACTCCCCTCTCACTCACGGTAAGATCTTGCAGAAACATAAAGCCGGATGCACTTGCCAAGTAGTCGTAGAACTCATTACGGTCCTCTTCAGCCGGCGATGACTCTGCCTTCCCTGAAAACACACCTACGTCCTCGCAGCGCTATTTCAAAGTCAATCGTTGGTTTAACACATTTTTGTGTTAATGCATCACGGAGGAGGGGGAAAGGTGTCCGTGTGGAAGTAGGCCATTGGGAAGACTGATGGATAGCATTACGGCAAACGGGCCATTATGAGGGAGCCGTGGATCATAAACAAATGACATAACGATCAGGAGGTGGCGTGGGAGTGGAGGGAGACGGGTGCTCTATCTGGCAACACGAAACGCAGCGTTAACTTCTCCCACTTATGATAAATCAAGGAGCCGGTGGAGGGGGGCGAGCAAGTCCACTACTCCAGCTCCGAGACCCCAAACATGGTCCCGGTCTCTCAAAGCTTCATTTACCTGCAAACGAACAAAAACACAGCTTCCCTCCCGGTTAAAGAGCGTCGGAGCGGCTCGGTCATCGCTGATCTATGTTGATGACACCGACTCCAGTCCTGCAAACTAGCGACCTTAGGCATAACCCGGTCTCACGCCGCCGGCTGCCGTGGAAACCGTCGTTCATCGCAAAGAGGTCGCAAATCAGAAAATCAACTTACAAACATACAGAAATGTACAATAAGCTGGAATTATCTGCAGGTAGAGAGGCGTTATTAATCATACTGGATGGCTCCGCCCCATATAGGGTCCACAGCAAAGGTTGCCATTGGCAACTGTCACAAACAAGTGATCTTAAATAAGATAATAAATCCCATAAATGATGAATACACAATAATCTGATACGATAAATATCACGATTCAATACATTACGATACAGAGAGGGAGTCGATCTGTTCCAAAACAGAATAAATACAAAACAAACGTAATGACATCACTTCATTTTGTGCGATCTGAACTCCCGTCTCTTTCGGACGCTCTTTGAACGCAACCTTCCCGGCAGAGAGAAACTGCACACTGAGGTCGTGAATCTCAAATATGTGTATTTAAGGGAAATATGTGTGAGTATCTTGACTTGATGATTATTATCACTTGATTTGTTTAATTTATGTCATATTAAATATGCAACAGGGTTTTTACACAGTGGAGTTTTGCCTCCATCACTTCCAGTGGAGTTGCTTTCAAAGGGGACAACGGCAACCAGCAACCTCATCCTTCATGTTTAAATGACCTGAAGCCGACGGCTGTGATCAGAACCAGCCTGAACAAAGTCAACACGACTATTTTAAACGGCGTGCGTCGGACGAACACACCCCGTTGCCTGTTTGATTGCTACTGCGTCAGATTGCCGATCACGCCGAGTGTGTGATTACAGTGATGGTTTTCAAAGTGACCGCCTCCGAATGTGCCGACACTTTTAATTAAACCAATCACGGCGTAATGTTTCCCTCTCAGCTCCTCATCATCACACAATCACACACACAGAGGGCCTGGCTTTAACCGGCTCCTTTTCCTTTTCTTGGACTCAGAAAAACCACGTTGTGGCTGAAGATTGCTGTTTTCCTCACGCTGTTATTTTGAATTTTCATATTCATGATGTTGAGTCTGCATGTGTTCGCTCGCTGTAATCACCGTGGTATTTTCTCACAAAGAACATTTTGTCTTTTAAAAATGTTAATGTTTTGACTTGAACTCGAAGTCACAGCAAATCTGTGACAAACAGCCCATCAAAACTCAAAATGTCACAGATCTCTAAGTATACAGAGGGGAACAAATGAGACATGGAATTGTCTGTCTTCCCTCTAACAGATAAAAACAGTGGGAGGGAAATCAATTTCCTCTGCAAGAACTTTTTAATGTTAGAAATCCAATAAAGGCTTGTGTGAAAGTTAAACACAAATTTGCTTCCCACTTTCTCCCTTCTCCTTTCCGTTGCGTCACCTCTGCCACGTCCTCCACTCAAAACGCACCAAAATGCAGCGCTATAATGCACATTATTCTCTAAATAAATGGAAAAAGCATCCGAGCGAGTGAGAGCTTGTTCCCGACGCGGCACTCCATATGTATAAGGCTAAACACTTGATGAAACAGATATTTTTCACGGCTTTGACCCAAAACAAAGTTTGACCGAATGGCCGCGTTGCCAAGGCAACCTCAGGGAGGGTGCCAACCTCCTGTGTTGCTCTTTGACAGGAAGTGATCTATGGGACGGCGATTGGTTTAATCTATTGGCATCCATCATTCTTGTTTCCGTTTCCCTCCTCCGAGTCTGAAAACGTCGCCGTGCAGCAAATGTCACGACTAATCTGTCGGCGTGCGGCGACACGCGAGTGTGGCGACCTTTTTCCTCGTTTTCCTTGTCAGGGCCGTTTACAGGATTTCAGCCACTTTATGTTTCTCTGTTAGACGTGATTTTTATTCGAGTTTGCTGACTCCAAGTCCAAAAACATTCACAACAAACTGGTGTGTTTTTGAGAAGCAGCTCCAGCGTGGTTGATCAATAAATCAACTAGAGTGAAGAAAACAGAGCAATGCAACCCGAACAGAGAAAACCAGCGAAGTAACTGCACACACTTAAATCACGATATGCTAATTAGACGCATCAATCACACATTCACACGACTCTGTGTCTGTCGTATAGATTTAAATCCTCGTAGTGGATGTTTGAAAGAAATATACCTACTGCACTTTGCACATTCATAAAGGAGGATCTCATTATCGTGCCGGTTTCCTGCAGGGAGACGGAATAAGCTGCACATCCAGCCTGCAAATGGACAGAATGGAGCAAAGAAATAGTGACAGGGCCAGAATTAAGCAGCCCATCCACTGTATCTCTGTTTTAATTAGATATTTCTGTTCCTATTCTATGATGAAATGAGTTATTGAATATTGATGGTGTTGCAGAGTCAGGAATCAGCATCCACCAAGCCAAAGAGAGTGAAGACCAGAGACTGTACTCTACAGGATGTTTTTTTTTTTTAGATGCAAAACACTCATTAAGCAAACGGCAGCCTGGACATCAGAAAACCGAAGAGCAACAAAAGAAACCCACAGATAAAAGCGGAGACTAATTTTTATGGAAGCCAGCCAAGCGAGAGATGGCAAAGCTACTCGGTGGAAAACAAATCTCTCTTCAGTGCGACCGGATCAGAGAGAAATGCCAAGTCGTGGCCCCGTGTCAGAGAGGCGATAAAAGCACTGGAGAGCCGAGTGTCTCGGCTGCAGAGGCACGACGACGCCGCGTTTCTCTCAGAAACCATCGTCAAGACCGTGTTAATGACTCTGGTTCTGGGAGACTCCACAGGGAAGGTGATTGGTGCCGCTTTGTTTATTAAGGACTCGATATAGAGAGTGACTATGAGGAGAAAGAGATAAGAAACACCAATGGCTGTCTCCAACCGAAGACACAACTGTAGGTGGTGAGCAGAGGACCAGGCTCCAGGCTCCAGGCTCCAGGCTCCAGGCTCTAGGCTCCAGGCTCCAGCAAGATATTTGGCTGTTCAGTGTATACTGTAGGGTGGAAGATGTGGCAATGAAAGCACATTTCAGAGCGGAAGTACAAGACCGAGCCGATATCCTGCAGGATCTTTAGATTACCTCGCTAATCTCCAGGTGCATCCGGATCGGTGGTCCAGCAGTCTGCTAATAAAGCTGCTGATGTCTTCATGGAGGAGGACGGATCCGAAGGGGCGGTTCAGGCGGCTGCACCCGAAATGAAGCCGAGGACTTAAGCCGGCCGAGGAGCAGAGGAAGAACATTGTTTGACTGCTGACGATCAATAAAAGGGTCGAGGTGCACAATATGATTTCAGACAGAGGAGCTCAGAGCAATCCCATTCAGCAAATGGAGCCTTTCCAGAGATGACGCCGATCCTGTCGTTTGATTGGCCGATGACTTCCCGCCGACGACCTTCTCTACACTCATAGTAATGCTGACCTTAACGCCTCCAAGCTTTGGCCGTTGCCGTGGTGATCAATGTCAAAAACAGCTTTCAATGCAATGTTTGTGTTTGTTTTTTTAAATGTAGAAATAAGCCGACCACAAAATAGACCGTGAAATAAGGAATAGTAATGACATTAATTATTATGTACCAACATTAATTATGACATGTCTTTCTCAGGCAGATAGCGCTGTTTGTTGTGTGTGTGTGTGTGTGTGTGTGTGTGTGTGTGTGTGTGTGTGTGTGTGTGTGTTAGTAGGTGCTGCTTCGACACAACCCTTATGTTTGAAAAATAAATTGAAAAGGAAAACAGAAGCCGCCTCGTGGCGTGTAAAGTTTATATTCTGAATTAAATGTCAGTGATGTAAAATATATTTCATTTCCACACTGAAGGAAGGAGGAAAAGTCGCCTGCTGTCGTTCTTTAAACTGCATCAAAGCGGGTCATCTGTTCTGCTTAAAGAAGTTTATGTGATTTAAAGGGAGGCTGCTTCATGTGACCGGATGGGCTTCACCTTAAGTCTCCATCTGTTCTGCCCTTTACTGTACACTTTCATTCATGAATACTGGCATGCATGCTTCGGTTGCCGTTGGCAATGAATGCTGCAGATTAGCGTGTAAAAATCATCAAGAGGCAGATTGTGAATCAGGATCAAACACCTCTAATAAACCACTTGAGAAGAAACTATTCAACTGCATGAGTTGTATTAAATAAAACACTACTTGATATATTGTGAATCTGCCGGCTTTGGGGGGGAAACGTAGAAATAAAGAGAGACTACATGAATACACATTTGATGAAGGCGAAAACGTGACATTTAAGATTCTCTTAGCGGCAAAAATCTTTCATCCAGATCAAATATAGAGTCACATTCATACCTTCATACCAAGTTACAGATTCTTTTAGGTTTGAGAATTAAGCAAAATAAAGTTACATACTCTACCTGTAACTACTTGATAACAGATGCCACACAATAAAACTAAATGATAAAAGAACATGTGGGTTATTATGTAACAGAAGTGTGTTGATGTTCTCAGTGAGGTGGAATAAAACGGGAGGGAGGGAGTCAGGGAATGATTTTAGCAACACGCCTCTCCACCAACCACTCGGGAAGCAAATTAAAGCAAAACTCATTTCACATCTTCGGATGCCGTCTGTGATTCGAGAAGCGGGCGTGCAAAAAAAAATAAAAGGCTTTTTATTGAAAATTGGGCACAAAGAGACAACAGTTCTCCTTCCAGATTATGTAAATCACCCCGAGCATGTAATGTAAATGTGTAGCCGACTTCACAGTCGGGCTGATGAAAAGTAAATAATGGAAGGAACACAAACAGGTCTGGCTGTTCTTCCTAATAACAAAGCCACATCATCGATGATGTCACGTCTCAGGATCCACCCCTACTTAAACAGAACAAAGCGCTTCACAAAGTCATTAATCTGTTTAATTCTCCGACGCCGTCTCCTGGTAATTACATCGACACACTCGGCGTGGAGTGAAAGACAACACAGTGATGGAGGTGGAGGAGGCCACCTGCACACCCTGCTGCCATTGAATGCACCGTCATTCCTGCTAATGCACAGCTTGTGTTGACTTTGTAGTTTATGTGTTTATTTCTGGAGGAGAGGGAGGAGAAGGAGGAGAGGGAGGAGGGGGAGGAGGGCCGAGATGGAAGCTAAGCTAACCTAGCTAGGAATCTACTACCCAGCATGCTCCTGGCTAACCCAAGACCATCTTTACAGAGGCCTGATCCAATGAGGAATCAAACCCGGATCTAGCTGACCACAACCGGCGGACCTCAGGACCCTGGTGGACCCTGGACTTCTGTTTTTTGTGTTTCCTATGAAGCAAAAAGGCTCCATTTGCATTTTGTCGCCCCCTTGTGGCATGCATGATAATTAAAAGCGATGATATTGTATTATTTTGTGTTATTTGCCAGAGACTTTAATACCCGCTGCTGGAAATACTCCGGGGGTCCGATTCTGAGCTCACAACCCGCTTCCACTCCCAGTATACGTACACGTGGAGGGTCTGCCCTATTATAGGGTCAGGGTTGGGGTTGAGGTTGGGGTCAGGGTTGGGGTCAGGGTTGGGGTTGAGGTTGGGGTCAGGGTTGAGGTTGGGGGCAGGGTTGGGGTTGAGGTTGGGGTCAGGGTTGAGGTTGGGGTCAGGGTTGGGGTCAGGGTTGGGGTCAGGGTTGGGGTTGAGGTTGGGGTCAGGGTTGAGGTTGGGGGCAGGGTTGAGGTTGGGGTCAGGGTTGGGGTCAGGGTTGGGGTCAGGGTTGGGGTTGAGGTTGGGGTCAGGGTTGAGGTTGGGGGCAGGGTTGAGGTTGGGGTCAGGGTTGGGGTCAGGGTTGGGGTCAGGGTTGGGGTTGAGGTTGGGGTCAGGGTTGAGGTTGGGGTCAGTTAATGCTGATAAATAAGCAGTGATAATGATGGATCAGTTAATTTGATTGTAAAGTGTATTTACAGGGACATCATTTTTACTCTTATATTCTCTTATATTCTTCTTGCATTTTGATGGATAGTGCTTTATAAATACATTAATATTATTAAAATGCATTAATCATATTTCTGACCCGTTTATTTCATTTCCATGCAGCAGCTTTGTTGAAAACAAACCACTTTATTGTCTGAAACAAAGTTACTGAAAATGAAAAGTGACAATGACAACCTGTGATACGCTGTCAAGAAGAAAAAAAGACAACAATATTTACTGTTAAATTATATTAAAGCGAGCTTTGACTTCGAAGTGGAGAAGAAAAATATGTCAAATATGACATAAAACAGAACAAAGAACGTTCTTTGATTTGGATTCAAACTAAAGAGTCAGAAAATAACAAAGCGTTTTCTGAAACAACCTGACAGGTGATTACAGGAACATTTATTGCTCAAATATAATAACTTTTGTCAAAAAAGCCAAACCGACAATTCAAAACAATGTATTTTCATTCTCAAGGCTGATAACAATGTTATGTATTATTCGTTCCTTATTTGGACGGGAAATGAAATACTTCTTTGTGCTGCGATATCAAGCGTCTGAGTCTGGATATTTACCGAGGCTAACGTGCAGATCATTTGTGAGATGTTTGTTGAGCCACAAACCAATATTTGAGATGTGAGATCCAAACTCCGACAACTCTCCCGTGTTGCGATCTGTGAAGTCGACTCCTCGCCGTCGCCAGCCAAGTCCTGGACGCGTCCAGCTGGTGCACAAAGAGTTGTCCAAAAACACTCTCGGCCAAGTCTGCTTTTCTTTGCTTCACGAGGAAAACACACGTTTGATGATTCGGCCAAAACGAACGGAGCAAAATCCAACACGGAGAAATATCCTGGAATAAAATCCGGTAAGCGGCATTAATGGGATTTTCTGAGTTTGCTTGTTTGATTTCTGACTCGTCTGAACAGTAGAAGCAGCTTTTTCATCATTTATTCTTGGCGGCGCTCGCGGTGAAATAATCTCAGTAATCTCAAAGTGACAAAGCCTCGTTTGGCTGGACGGGGAGAGTTCCAGAGTTAAACGGAGGAATCGGCCGGAAGCTCCAGAACAAGCCGAGTCTTCTTCCAAAACATAATACTCATGAAATAACCTCCACAACTTTGTGTTCCTGCTACTTTCAGTGAATGTGTTTAATATTCACGACATGTTGTCAATACGAACTGTACAAATGGAGGCCTGAGGGGAGTTATGGTTTTTTTTTAAGTTTAATTATAATTGGCAGGAGTTCAGGTTTAATTTAACAGTAAAAACAGACAAATAAGAGAAAGCAGAACTTCAGGTTACCGTCCAAATAACAGCAGTTTGATGCGCCACGATGAAATTAATGATCATTTACAGTCTAACTATAATCAAACACGCTTCAGCAAACATCGACAGAGACTTCAGGTGAGTTTGATGTTAATCACCAGACATGCTCATTAAAAATGTTTCCTAATTATGTTCCTTAAAAAACAGAAGATAATGACCTCAGCTCCTCCTGAAACCATCTCTGCAACGCAGGAATGTTACTACTCAACAATAATGTCATTCTCCACCAGGAGAGGAATCCTTATCCTAGGCAGAAAGGTCAGAGGTCAACTCGTAGCCACTCATGGCCTCTTACAGCAGATTGGAGTCGCGGTTAAAAGGTCAGTCCGTCAAAATGAGGCGTAATTCATCACAACAGCGAGTGCAGCGAGTGTCTGAGGAGCCGGAGGGCTCGGCGGTGAATTACTGTCACATCTCAAGACTCATCATTCACAGGTTTGCTTCATTTTCATTCACACTCAACTGTTTCTACGATCTAACGATCGGATGGCAGATATTCTTTGGAGGTACTGAAACTCAAAGCTTGTGAAATCACTCTCCACTTAAAAAGACAAATGTTTCTATATAATAAAAACCGTGTTGGTGGAACAGAAATGTGGTCAGCAGCATGTTTTTAAACTTTTCAAACGTCTGATTGTTGTTTCCCTCCGAGGGTTCAGCATCACGCTGTCTCCCAACTCCTTTACTTCCAACCCTTGTACCTCGATAAAAACCAAACACCGCTGCGACTGCGTTGGGTCATCCAACGCTCAAAGGAAAAAATAATTGTGTGTAAAATGCGCTCTGCTGCATTCATGTAATAAAAGCATCGGGGATTGCAGTTCGGAGGCTGACAATCTAAATCGAATCTGGTAGTTTCCTCTTAAACGTTTTCCTTCCTCTGCGGAGCCGTTGATACAGATCAGAACTAGGGAGGATAAAGTTCAGCAATGAGGGAGGTGGCTTTTTCCCCTCTGATTCCCAGCTGACGTGATTCTCTTACACATGCTGTGTGAGACAGTCTGAGGTGATTTCCTTTCATTCATCACGCAGGCAGGCGTCCAAATCAGCACGTCGGCTGAAAGTAGACTATAGTTTTATTCATCACTTTAACAGCAGATCATCACTGATCTGATCAAATACTGAATCAGAATGATGGAGAGAGGAAACCCAGAGGCTCCTCCTCAAAACAACCACAAGGAGACTCAAAACAACCACAAGGAGACTCAAAACAACCACAGAGAGACTCAAAACAACCACAAGGAGACTCCAAACAACCACAAGGAGACTCCAAACAACCACAAGGAGACTCCAAACAACCACAAGGAGACTCAAAACAACCACAAGGAGACTCCAAACAACCACAAGGAGACTCCAAACAACCACAAGGAGACTCCAAACAACCACAAGGAGACTCAAAACAACCACAAGGAGACTCAAAACAACCACAGAGAGACTCAAAACAACCACAAGGAGACTCCAAACAACCACAAGGAGACTCAAAACAACCACAAGGAGACTCAAAACAACCACAGAGAGACTCAAAACAACCACAAGGAGACTCCAAACAACCACAAGGAGACTCAAAACAACCACAGAGAGACTCAAAACAACCACAAGGAGACTCCAAACAACCACAAGGAGACTCCAAACAACCACAAAGAGACTCCAAACAACCACAAGGAGACTCCAAACAACCACAAGGAGACTCCAAACAACCACAAAGAGACTCAAAACAACCACAAAGAGACTCAAAACAACCACAAAGAGACTCCAAACAACCACAAGGAGACTCAAAACAACCACAAGGAGACTCAAAACAACCACAGAGAGACTCCAAACAACCACAAGGAGACTCAAAACAACCACAAGGAGACTCAAAACAACCACAAAGACACTCAAAACAGCCACAAGGAGACTCCAAACAACCACAAAGAGACTCCAAACAACCACAAGGAGACTCAAAACAACCACAAGGAGACTCAAAACAACCACAGAGAGACTCCAAACAACCACAAGGAGACTCAAAACAACCACAAGGAGACTCAAAACAACCACAAGGAGACTCCAAACAACCACAAAGAGACTCCAAACAACCACAAGGAGACTCCAAACAACCACAAAGAGACTCCAAACAACCACAAGGAGACTCCAAACAACCACAGAGAGACTCCAAACAACCACAAAGAGACTCCAAACAACCACAAAGAGACTCCAAACAACCACAAGGAGACTCAAAACAACCACAAGGAGACTCAAAACAACCACAGAGAGACTCCAAACAACCACAAGGAGACTCCAAACAACCACAAGGAGACTCAAAACAACCACAAGGAGACTCAAAACAACCAGAGAGACTCCAAACAACCACAAGGAGACTCCAAACAACCACAAGGAGACTCAAAACAACCACAAGGAGACTCAAAACAACCACAAGGAGACTCAAAACAACCAGAGAGACTCCAAACAACCACAAGGAGACTCCAAACAACCACAAGGAGACTCAAAACAACCACAAGGAGACTCAAAACAACCAGAGAGACTCAAAACAACCAGAGAGACTCCAAACAACCACAAGGAGATTCCAAACAACCACAAGGAGACTCAAAACAACCACAAGGAGACTCAAAACAACCAGAGAGACTCCAAACAACCACAAGGAGACTCCAAACAACCACAAGGAGACTCAAAACAACCACAAGGAGACTCCAAACAACCACAAGGAGACTCAAAACAACCACAAAGACTCCAAACAACCACAAGGAGACTCAAAACAACCACAAAGACTCCAAACAACCACAAGGAGACTCCAAACAACCACAAGGAGACTCCAAACAACCACAAGGAGACTCAAAACAACCAGAGAGACTCAAAACAACCAGAGAGACTCCAAACAACCACAAGGAGACTCAAAACAACCACAAGGAGACTCCAAACAACCACAAGGAGACTCCAAACAACCACAAGGAGACTCAAAACAACCAGAGAGACTCAAAACAACCAGAGAGACTCCAAACAACCACAAGGAGACTCCAAACAACCACAAGGAGACTCCAAACAACCACAAGGAGACTCAAAACAACCAGAGAGACTCAAAACAACCAGAGAGACTCCAAACAACCACAAGGAGACTCAAAACAACCACAAGGAGACTCAAAACAACCACAAGGAGACTCCAAACAACCACAAGGAGACTCCAAACAACCACAAGGAGACTCCAAACAACCACAAGGAGACTCAAAACAACCACAAAGACTCAAAACAACCAGAGAGACTCAAAACAACCACAGAGAGACTCAAAACAACCACAAGGAGTAAAAGTATTATTAATCTCATTATTTGTATTATTAATATGATTAATTAACCAGTAATCAGTGTTCACAACATTTCACACCTGCTGTTCCTGAAGCGTGAAAACACTTGAAGCAAGGCTGTGTCCACTCTGCAAGGCAAGATCACACACACACTCACGCATTCATTCATCGTCTGACCTTTGACCCCTCTATTATACAGGCTTAACCTTTCCGGTTCAGCAACATAAATCTATCAAAACGTCCTCACAGAAAATCCCATTCATGATTTTTGTTGTCAACCAGTAATGCGGTTGTAAAGTAAATGTCAAAGTGGCAGAAGCTCACACACACAACTAATAATCACTTATTATATGTTGTGCATTTTATCACCTTAACCACTTCCTGTCGCAGATGGAAACGGGATGTAGCTTCCTATTAGCGTCCCCCGTTAGCGCCTCGGTCTCGCTCTGAAGCAACGATCCATGACACAAGTGATTCATGAGAGCGAGACATGGAATGCTTTATACTGCTGCAATGAAACGTTCATAAATGGCACCAAAGAAAAAGGGGAGACTGCTGTTCTTCAATGTAGGCTCAGATGATACACAGGCGATTTAACGTGAAGGCCGATATCTGCAGCAGCCCACATTGTTTGCTCCGTTAGTGTGAGCGGCAGAAACGAGGGTGGCGAGGTGGGCAGGGGTGTCATTCAGCAGAGTCGAGATGTGTCGACATGTGTCAAGATGTGTCAAGGTGCCCGGTGGCGTTTGAGCGGCGAGCGTTTACCCTGACAAACGGAGGGCGAAAGGTGCAACGCTGCAAACCACATCTTCTGGACATTTAACGGATTCAAATGATGCCACAGTGTCACAAAGACATAAACAGTATGACTGAGTGTGAATGAGTGGAACCTGGAACCCTGGCAGAGCGCTTTGGGTCTCTCCAAAAAAAAGTGATCCATTATTATTATTATTATTATTATAAGAAATAGCAAGAATATAATTAAAGAGACTCAAAACAACCACAAGGTTTGCTGTTTAAAGACCCTGAGAACCTATTTTATCAGCTTAATGAAAATTTGATAATATAGAGAAAAATACTTCAGGATCAACACAAAATAGGGTATGAGACAAAAAACAAGGATTTGTTTGCTACTACTTTTACAGCAATTAAATAAAATGATTAAAAGAAAAGTATACTTTTAGCAGAAAATGAGATCACATCCCTGTAAAAACCTCCTCAGGTAAATTCCTCGCTCTGCTCCTCCGACGCCACAGAAGAGCAGCTCCACTTCTTCTCCTTTTGATGATTTCTTGGCTCCGGCGCTCGTGTTTTTCCCAAATCTAGGCTAAGATTACAAAAATAACACATTCATTCTGCTATACATGGATTTCCTTTCGCTCCCATAGGTTCTGGAGTGGATTCATGAGGGGTATTTTATTTGACTCAAATGTCGAATGTGCTACATCTGATTTCATTTTAGGCAGCTGTTCCAAATATCGGTACCTGCTTATTTATGTATTTAATCTAGTTTTTTAAATGTAAAGAGTGTGACCTCGCAGGATCCCCCTCCACCGTGTATTTGCATGCCGTCAGTATTTCCAAACTGCTAACTGTTAACTGGCAACGTAATGAAACGGACTGTTGACTCTCCTATTGTTGGAGTAAACAACTGCACTTGTTTGTGCCAACGTATTCAACGTGCACAGCTCCAATTATTTATAATTAGCGTGTCATTTGTGCCCCAGGTCGCAGCGACAATAATTACAAAGCACACTTTTACAAGAAAGCATCGAAGGAGGACTTAAAGCTTTCCGAGGCAGAGCGCCGTGATGTCAGCGCCGCTCGGTTACCTCAGAGGTCACCTCAGAGGTCACCTTCAGTCAGCTCTCGTCTCGTTTGAGGATTTTTATTCACGCTGAAAACAAGAAGAGCTGCCGCCGAGTTTGGAGTCTGATCGGATTACGTCAAGAGATTTTTCAGTCGGGACCAAAACGGTGGGAAAAGCAACACCACTCAAGTGTCCTCCGTTGGTCGAGTCCAGGAAGTAGACAGCTCATTACATCTTCGTCTGTAAACAACAAACTTTCTCAGTCATTTCGTAACTTTCCCTCTGTGAGACAAATTTACTCTTTACATAAGTCTATCTCTAGAAAAGTTTTGTTTAGTGCATGAAAACAATTTGATTTCAGTGAAAAATGAACCACTTGAGCCACTTATTTAACGTGCCAGCGAGGAAACAATGGGCACAACGAGACCCTCGTTCACTTGGATAATGTGGCATCAAAGGGTTTGACTCTTTAATTCTCCTCTCCGTGAGCAGTGTGGTCTCACCCACGCCAACCAACACGCTTCAATAATTCAGAGACCTGGGCCGCTGGAACCGGAGCTGAAATATTAATGAAATAACACAAGTTTCTGAATTCCAGCAATTAGCTTGAGTCCTATCATCCCTCCAGAGTGTTCACGCAGTGGGAGGCTGAAGCTAACCTCATGTTTAGAGGCTTTAAAAAAGGTGCACTGAAGTGAGTGAGGCTAATTATTAGTTTAAAAACACATATTTTACCATCGTGCTGCTGCAGAACATCATTCATGCATGTGACCTTTTCCACAAGGCACTCTTATTTAGGACATCATTCTCTGCACTGTGACCGAGGCTGGGACTCCCAGCTCTGTTTATATTTCATCATTTGACCTCGGCTTCACCCTAAAGTTCACCACTCAACTTCTGCCTGAAGTTTTACTCCGAAAATCCACTTTGACCGTTTCAAAGAAAGTTCATCTTCAAGCAAATTAATGGCACTTTTTCTACTTGAAATGCATTTTAACGCGACTTCTGACCGAAAGGGAAGCCGTCCATGAGGCACGGCTGCTCCTGGTTTTCAAAATAAAGCGCTAAAACACCACTTAAGGTGAACGATGTTCCACAACCACACACACAGAGGGCCATGTGTGCACCGATAGCAGGTGAGAAAGCAGACAAACAAGTTTTCAACTCTGAATCGATATGGCTTTTACAGAAATCCAGCGATCAAACCATTTAGAATGATTTGCACACAAAAACATTTTAACTGGAAAGATAAAGCAGCAAATTAGTTCGTTTTGAAAGCAAACTGACATCCCTGGTGAAAATAAAAACAATGTCATTAACACGACTGTTTCACTAAATTAAACCTGTTGACTGGCGATAGCAGCCTAACGGGTCTTTCTAGATGGGAGCCGAGATAGCAGCTCTCCATGTGGAAGACTCGTTGTCAGGTTGCTCTCCAAGAGCAACTTGGCAACCGTTTCAGCACCAGAGGCTGCTGCCTCTCTTCACGGATGATCTGCTTCTCGCCACGACAAAAGGATGACAAATGTGATTTCTGATTGGCAGGTGGAACATAAATAAGCATTATTTCACAACTGTGAAGAGCTTTTAGTTTAGTCCAAATGTTAAAGTTGAAAGTCGACCTTTTCTTGGTCCTCTACGGAAGGTGATGAGAAGGTGGTGAATCCAGGAATCCTCCGACCTACACCGGGAACCATTAACTCTGAACATCACTTGTTTTTGGTAAGCTGCCGTTTGCCGAGTCGGGAGAAACCTTGCTTAGGGCACTGCCAGTCATTTTACAAGTGCTGATCCTCCTCCTCCTAAGCGGATTGGTGGTCAGCGATAAGGACGACCCGGTCATCTCACAGCAAGCCTCTACAGCGAGCCGATGCCCTTGCATGGGGAAAGGGCGTCCTTCGACAGGAACTACACGAGAAGGACATTATGAAACTAGTTTTTCCCCCCAAGCATGTTTTTGATTTTCTTTTGGTTGTTAAGCAGTTGTTGTTTTTTTAAACGAGCCGTGTGGCTTTTCTGCGTTGCCGCATGCGATGATAGATGAAAGCAGGAAAAGCTTTTTGCAACATTTGAGCAAAAGAGTGCAGCAATAGAAGAGCCCACTAACTTCTCTCTCCTCCCTTTCTACTTTCATGGGCATTTATTAATTGCTGCTGCATCCTACATGTGAGGTGTCACAAATTGCCTCCGTGCGTTGCCCAACAGCAAGGTTCTGTAAGTAATTGGGCAATTGGTCCAGTTTACAAAGACATTTGTTCTGAGAATTAGTATAGAGCAAAGGAGGGGGGGTGACAGCTTTTTCCTTTGAGCATTTACATTTTCTTTGATTCCAAAGCGAGCGGTGGGGAACACACCACCTTTTAAAGCTCAGCAGTGCATTCTGGGAGAAAGTGACACTAATAACGGCCTTGTATTGAGACGTCTGTCAACTCTGCGTTCTCCACAATCAAATCAATTATTTACACAAGAGGAACAAGTCTCTTTGAACGTGGTCGGCAACGTCTAATTTTCTAAATTCTCACGAGTGAAACGTGCCAATTTAAGGAGGTGGAGAGGAGTTTTTTCAATTTAAGTCACATGAAAAGCGTCCGCCTCGGCGCCACCAACAGACCTGGGCAGCGACGGAGACGCGGCGGAGGCAGGCGGTTCAGATCACGGAGCCACGGAGGAACATGTTGGAGACAAAGTGTGAATCAATTCTTGCTACTTGATCTAATTGGTCTAATGAGGAGCTTTAAACCACCACATGCTCTGCTCTCAGGTCTGCTGATTCAGCCGTTTATGGACCTTTTGGGGTCATTTATTAAAACATGTATTCATAAGTTCACAGCTGCATTGATCATTACAAATCAGCATAAATCCGTCCGCTGACCGGCGTCAGAACACCTGATAAATGTGTTGGAATCCACAGAAAGCCTGTCCTCGGTGGCTGCAGCTCTGCTTCTGTGCTGATTGATAGTGGCGGATGCTAATTCCATGGCAAATGATGCTATTATTCAGGGGCTCAAATTGAATTACTTCATCCATTGGATCTGCTTACTGTTTTCCCCATGGAGAGTTTAGCAACCAGTATAATCCCCCCTACTTACTCCCAAGTCCCGTTTGTCATGCCTGGACTCTCTCCCCTCCTCCTGGATCACGTTGTTTCAGCTCTGCATGAATCATGATGTGGCCTCGACGCTCACACGTTCACCAAAGTCACAGGTTTAATCCCACAGCTGTAATTATCCTGCTGCTCTATTCTTCTACATACGCAAACATAAATCACACTTTCACTTCCTGTATGTGACATATAAAACATCTGTTTCACATGTAACCTTCAGTGTTTTATTATCATGCTATGTTTGTGTGAACATAACCCCGACCTGTCAAAGCTTATTGTATGGATTCTGTAAAGCATGTTAGGTATGTTTCATGACGGAATAAAAGCCGTGTCTATGTTTCAGCCTCAGCGCTGCATACCGGCCTTCTATTACTTCTTTAACGCCTCCACGTGTGACTCGCCATGTTGTAGTATTTATGAATTAACAAAGAGCTGGATAAATTTACACAACGAGGTGAAGAGTCTTTTCTTATTGCAGATAAAGACAATTTACATGTACATATAATCAGTTTATTCAGTGCAGCTACATTGTGGATTAAAATATGTAGAAGTGTGATGGAGTCTACGTTTTGTATTTTAATGCATGATTAATGAGATTATTCTATTTCTGTCATGTGTAACAGGTTTATAAGATATGACATTGTTTGTAGAAATAAACCCCTAAAAACAACAGCTTTATCACAACTATGGAGGTTATTCTGCTGTTCCACATGTCTGAATAATGGATTAACAAGCTCAAGTTAAACGTGTGAAATAACGTGGCGTTCCAGCAGCTCAGCCGTGTCAAACATGGAAACTACATATTAATAACCAGCCTGAGAAGCCCGACGGAGACGATGATGATGATGATGATCCACGGTGGAGGACAGGTGCTGAGCTCTTGATAGATGATACACAAAACACCGGGTAGGGACCATTACACCGTGGAGCGTATTTTTCTACGAGAGCTTTGTCACTGATGATTGGAGCGTGAACTCCAGGACTGAAAACGCCCTGCACGCCACCTTGCACGCTGCCCTGCACGATGCCCTGCACGCCGCCCTGCACGCTGCCCTGCACGCCGCCCTGCACGCCGCCCTGCACACCGCCCTGCACGCCACCTTGCACGCCGCCCTGCACGGCACCTTGCACGCCGCCCTGCACGATGCCCTGCACGCCGCCCTGCACGCTGCCCTGCACGCTGCCCTGCACGCTGCCCTCTGGCCGTCGACGCGCTCCCTTCAATGTTTGCATTAACAGGCCCCACTGCATTAATAGGTTTGAGATGTATTCATTGTGTGACTGAGAGGAGATCGGACTCGGCTGCTGGAAGACGGAAGTAAAAGGGCAAGCTATGCAAACTCACGTCTGGGTCAGCCGGGGCTCCATGACACTAATCTATTATACTGTCTGGTAATTGGGTAGAAATATTACAATACAAATAAATACATTTCCATAAGGAAGCCCATGACACACGTTTGAGGAGTACATTCATGTTCATGGTTGGAAAAAAAAAAGCTTAATTATATTCACGAACGAGACACTGAATCCTGAAGTTCCCACATGTTCTGTTTTAATCCATACGATGTATGTGACTATTAAGTATTTTTATTTTAGTATAAAGAAGTTGGAATAAATGATATCATTTCATTTACGATGGATCGTTTGAAAGCTTCTCCATCAATCTCTTCTCCCCGCGTTCAGGTTTTAAGCTCGATGAAAGTCGTTTGCAGCAGAAGGTGAAATCTATCACGGGGAAAAGTTGAATGATAAGCCAGGTTGAACGTTGCAATTATTACACACGGCAATAAATCTGTTGGAATACCCGGCAGCAACTTTACTCCCCGTCTACTTCGCCGAGTCTCATCCACGCTGCACGGACACTTACCAAGACATTTACATTACCGAGGGTTCAGAGCTCCATCGTGACCTCGGAAACAGCCGTTCAAGGTCATCCAAAGGTCATCTGATTAAAATGAAACGACAGGCAGCTGCACAGATATTTGGGATTTGAGTAAATATTCAGCAGCTGGCCCCCGATTAATACTAAGGTCTGTCAGATGTGAAAGTAAAGTGGTTTCCAGCTTGTTGCGCTGCCCCCAAGTGGCCAAAGAAATATGAAAACCTTTGAGCGTTGAAGGCAAACAGTCTCTTAAAGCAGGGGCTTTGAGTCTCTAGTATGGGGGGGGGGGTCGTCCTCAGGTGAACCTGCAGGTCTTATTTGTGCACAGAGCATCGGAGAGTGATGAGAAGGGACGGCTGAATGAAACCACAGAAACCAGTTGTTCCGGCTCCCTGTGGGATCCCAGAGCGCGGCGGCGGCAGCGGCAGCCTGTCGGCTCCATCAACGTCAGGATAATCCCAGAGACGGCGTTTTTATTGGCCTGTGTCTCACTCCAACACCCCCACCTTATAAGGTCCTCTCTGTGAGGCCTTCTCTCACCTACAGATCTCATTTTCTCTTGGTTTCCTTTATCTCTTCTGGCCCGAGGCAGAAAACTGGTCAACCGATATTGGTTCTTCAAAAGCCGATAATCAGAGCGCCGATAGCAGATCTAGAACGCCAACATCAGGTTGGCTTTTCGCATCTGATAAAATACTATTTAATTATAATTACATGAGCTGAACATTAATTAATATTTAACGTTCTTCATATCTGCGTTGTCTCTATTTGCTGACATTTTAAATATAACAACTAATTAAATCTCAATAGTTAATCAAACATGACATTTTATGATAATGATTAGAAGCAAACTAAAAGATAGAGGCTTGATTTAAAAGAGTCAAAATTACAGGGGTTATAATTAACTTTGCTCAAACTCAACCCACATTTCCCAGAATGCCTTTCACTGCCACGCGACTCCAAACAGAAACGTTGATGTTGCAGTGAGACTGGGTTTGTGGGATTTGTATGAAGCTTATTCATGTTTGGTTTGTTTGGGTGCGTTGACTCAGACAGAGACCAATTAAAACTGATATCCAACACGGAGCAGTGAGGAAGGTACAAGTACTTATCAATATATTATGAGTATATATCATATATGTATATTATTTATCCTATCATTCAAATAAGACCACAACACACCTCACTAAACTCAATAAAAACATTCATATATGATAAATATAACATCCGTTTGTGCAGGATAACTGAATTCCCAATATGTACTGGCCATTGAATGATATTATATTTATATTATATTACATTATATTATATAGGGAGAGGCAGTGCTACGTAGGTGTTTAACAGAATTAATTCAATAACACTTTTGCATAAAGTACAAACATGTCTCATTTGAAGCATGACCTACAAATATGACTTTTAAAATGTTAACAGTACTTTGATTCACAGCTTATTTACATAAAAACACAAATGACTGAGAAATAAATCATTATATTTGTCTCCATATATTTGCTTAATCAATAATTCATTATGAATTATAAGCAGTTTGTGGCAGGAAGTTAAACTCTAATTCACTTTTAACCAGTTCTCATTTTTTTCCTGAATTAACGTCAGCTGTTAGCTCCGCTGCTAACCGACTGCTAGCTGCTAATATTAGCATGTTAGCAGCTCACTGGATGCCGTTGCTCCACAGCTGCTGAGGAACTATTAAAAACATCTTCATGATTTCTCCACCACATTTACAGAAAAGACTATTTTACGCAGCAAACTAAAAAAAAAAAAACGGTGGCGTCTTAATGGATTTTTAATGGGCATTTCAGAGGATCCAAGGTAAGCTGTCCTGGTCCTGCTCGAGCCACGGTGAACAGATGGCATTGCAGGCAGGAAGAGAAAAAAAGGGGGGAAATCAAACAGTGTATTGATCCAGCAGCTTAATTAAACAAGACGGAGTGTCAGCGCTTGGACCGCACAGTGACTGAACTTCACAGCATCTGGTAGAAACTCGCCAGACAGAGAGAACACGACGCACAAACGGAGCCAGGAGATGACACAGCCTTTCTACACACACACACACACACACACACACACACATCAGGTACACACACACACACACATGTACACACACACAAATCTCTGCAGAGCTACAGGCTCAGGAAAGTAGTCGAAGCAAGCTGTAGGAGGAGCATGACAACTATAGCTAAGCTCCCAAAGGATTGTGGGATATGTCTTTGCAAACCAGCCTCTTTGGGAGCCTGCTCCAGTTCTCCTCGTTGAAGTCGTTCTCATATATAGGAGCTGTGTTTTCAACACAAATGTTGATAGCGTGTGACAGCGAGTTGGTCCTTTAACACCTGAGCAGGCGGATCCAGATCCGGGGCCTGGTTCCGGGGGGGTCTGTCGCAGGGAGACTGATGGAGGCTGGCAGACAGGCGTTTAGGGAGGAGTCCGTCTGTTCCACGGCGTGGCGCAGCCAGCCTCCATCCATCTCCATTACACACATCCACATGCCACTGGGCAGGGAACAACTCCTCTGAGAATGACCAGGGTGGAGGAGGAGGAGGAGGAGGGGGAGGAGGGCTGTCAAACTCCTCCTCGGCTCCTGCATGTGTGAAACACTGACGGAGAGGACTTAAATTCATTCTGTCACCTCTCTTCATTCATTCCTTTCTGGCCAATCCTGCTCAGTAGGATTCATTTCATCAAAACTATGACTTTGTATGTTCATACGTCACTAAAAAAAACACCAAATGCATTATTGTTGAGGAAAAAAAAGACAAAACTTTAAAAAAACTTTAATAAAGCTACAATTTCCAGTGAGCTAAACATCCTGCATCTCTAAAAAAGTGTCTTAAGTTTGCATTCTGTCAAGTGGCCACCAGGAGGCGACTCCTCTGGTTGCAAACAGATATTTTGGGGGTATATTTCGCCCTGTTAGTGTAGAAGGACGACCACACCAAAAATATATAAAAAAAAACATTTCATCTCTCTGCAGCAGCTTCTTCCTGTCCCTCGACTGCCGGCGTTGGTAGACACCATCTCTAAGCGGCCAAATGATTGGAAGATATGAATAATATAATAATATCAGACAAAGATGGCTGGCTCGAGACATGTGGTTGCCATGGGAACAGCAGCCAGAAGACTGCTCTGATGTGGGGATTATCAATCACATTGATCAGGTTTAACTGAACAAGACTAATTATGGGAACGAAGGGTCCTCATCTCACAAAACTTCAGCTTGATGCTGAGATGTTTTAAAATCTTCATCGTCACGTACGTTTTTATTCCTCGCATCATCTACGTCACATGGATCGATTACATTTTCATTTCAATCTGTTGGTCTGTTCAGTTTTTCTCCTCGTTAAATCGTCCTCGTTTCATTTCCCTAAAAAGGAGAGAAGGTGTGCAGATCATGAAACCCCAATATTCAAACGTCTCCATCTTCTAATTGACTGTTCGTTGACCTTCGCTCAGCTAGTTACTGTTGCAACGGCGATGATATGACACAACAATCACATGACCCCTGTCACTGGCAGGGTAAAAGCCACGTTAGGCTCCAGGAATCCTGCAGAAAAAAACACGCCTTTAAAAGGCGAGTCTAATAAAAATATAATTACATATATAAATATAATGTTACCAGGCAACGAGTCAGCTTCCTGTCCGGTTGTCTAAATGAGACAAGCGGAAAAAGGAAACCTGTAGAACAGTTAACGTTAACGTCACGATAAAAAAAGGGCTTTTATGACGAGGATTGTTATCACCATCTCCTCTCCTTCCAGGATGGATCTCCCCCCGGACTCAAGGGAAGAGGGTCCGATGTTAAAAGTGGAGGAACACCAGCTGGTGTGTAATCACTGTTTAACCTCCCGCTCGGTCATTAATCAAAGTCAACACCCCCCCCCCCCCCCCCCCACCTGAGGACTGGGGGCCAGGACAGGTGGCTGAGCAGGGGCCTGAATAAAGAGTATTTATTTAAATAAGAAGTGATTTCAAAAAGTCACTAAGTGTTCATTCAGATGTGTTTGAAGCCGAGCGCTCCGCCAGAGGCCGGACTCACACCTGTCGCTGTTAATCTGCCCACCACACGTCACACGGAGCTTCTTCTTTACCGTTAACCAAGACAACGTCGCCGTGCTCTGGAAGTTTTCTGAGCACAAAATGCATCTGAATTAGCAGCCGAGCGGCGTCACTTTCAGGTTTCCTCCGTTTGTCCACATATTTCCATGAAACAATCATTGTGGGGGAAAAAGAAGTTCAATAATCTCCGGGCATTGTGGGAGAATTATGAATCCAGAAATAGCGTTGAATGTTTGTTGACGTTTCTGTAGTGATGTGTACTTTCTAATATTCTTTGTTCATGTTTGCGTCTGTGAGTAGAATTCGTTCCTCCAGATGAGGATTACAGTGTTCCTATAATTCAGTTCTGCGTTGAAAACCAGCAGCTTATTAGCTGCTTTCTATCTGGAGGATCTGCGTCGGAGGAACCGAGAACAGCAAACACTGGGATTGATGCGGCTCCGTATAATTCACTTTGGCTCCCGAGTCATCATTCCTGATTTATTTTCATTAGGCAAGGCGGTGCTGTTGTGCAATTCATTTCTCTCCAGTAAACGGTGACTGCAAAGACCCGAGCTGCAGCTTCATAAAACACACACACACACACACACTGCTATCAACGGCTGTAATGCATGAAGTGCATTAGCGAGATAACACCTCTATTATTTTTAACAATATCGCCGCTCCTCAGTGGCGAACCCTCTGTTGGTTGTTAGTCACACGCATCAGCATGACTTCAAACCGGAGCTCAGATCTGAGGCGAGCGGTCGGCCATTAGAGAGGAAACAACACATTAGCCTTGCCGTGTTTGATGGCTCCTTCTCCCGACGTAGGACGACAGTGTGAAATTAGACTAAACTGATTTGGGACGGACGTGAACGGTTCAACTTCAGGACAACAGCACGACGAGTGTTTGTTCAAACTCGTTCAAACCAGCGTCCTGCATCGACTCGTCTGCCACATTGATCTCTTATCGAGAGCATAACTACTCGATTTGATGACCTTGTGAAGGTCAGATGAACACAAACAGCACTCTGGGAAGTGCTGCTGTTTTTCAGGGCGTCGTGCTAAGCTACGCTAACTGTCTCTGTTGGTGGAGATAAGTTTGTTTGCTCCTCAAGGGCAGCACGCTCCAGCCCGTCCAGCTTTAAGAGCAGCGGAGGACGTTTCATCGGAGCAGCTTGTGTGTGTGTGTGTGTGTGTGTGTGAGACTCACAAACAGAGCAGAACAATTAGTTAGAGGAAGTAGACCAGGCGGTGTGCTTTTATTTCACAATAAGATATTATTTCTTACCACTGGACAAAGCCAGGCTAGCAGTTTCCCCCCGTTTCAAGTCTTTATGCTAAGCTACGCTAACAGTCTCCTGGTATATTTATTTGAATAGGATTTAGTGGCATCTAATGGTGAAGTTGCCTTCTAAGTTTCAGGTGATTATACAACAGAACGTTACAATCCGGATCCTGATTAATCCTAGAAAACAGACTTATTTGTCAAGAAGGAAACTGATCATCGGTGCATTTACAGGCCTTTAATCTTTAAGTCGCTCCATCTTTGTATTACAATCTATCATTAGCATTGGATCAAACCGGCTCGAAGGCCATTCACTCCGTTTTTATGCGTACAAAGTTAGAAAACGTCTCTGAACTCAGAAAATGAGATCCAGCTTCTCTGGAAATGTTGTGTGATTTTATGTACGCCGGTTGGACGGGGAATATCTTTAAAACGTGTGTTAAGGAGTTTCGATGCGTCCACAGTGGAGCTGCTAAAGCATACATTAAATCTCCCATGAAAAGGCACTCTTAAGAGTCTCTCTGGCTCAGACGGGCAGCACATCTGCAGGAATAGGCTCTTTTGTGTGCAAACCTTCTGCTTCTGTAGCCAGAGGGGACATTTGTGAAGTGACAGTGGAGTGGATGGCCTGGGTCATCTGCTATTATTCTATTTTTGTGTGAAATTGCTACGTCAATGAGGGCAGGTAGGTTGGGAGTGGAGAGACTTACTAAATGTGGACAGCATTTCTGATATTCAGGCTGTCCTAGAAATATGTTATAATATTATAAATAATATTCATGGCCATGAGGGAAGGAGAGCTTTGTAGTGTTACAGGTGAAGACTTTTTAAAGATTTACTTCATCATAGGAACCAATGGGCCTGGGCAGGGGAGAGAAATAAGAACACATATATTCTTAAACTTTAAGGACAGACATAAATACAAAAATAGGGAAGGTATTTTTTAAATTCGGCCCAGACGACGGGATTATTTAAAAGTGATTCTCTTTTGAATAGTTCTTAAAAATGTCACGACGTCTATAAGTTACACACGGAGGAAAATCAAGTTTCTTTCCCTGAAACTGCTGTTTGTGTGAAGCGTCCTTGATTTCTACACTGATGAAAACCTTCAGTTTCTTTACTTCTGAGGTTATAAAAACCACATCCTTGAGTGAGGTCATTGACTAGAAAGACTACAAAGAAAGATTCATCGCCGCCTCAGTGAGTTACAGCAACATTTCTAGTTCTTTAGATTTTAAATCCTCTTGAGGACGCCCTCGGGGCTGATTGATCGACTTTTCTGATTAACACCACTCACCCAAACTCCCCGACTAATAAAAAGGTCTGGATGAGACGGAGCAGCAGCTGCTTCGGGCTCACAGGTAAATAAGGTGGATGACGAGTGCAGCTTCTTAATGTCTAATACCCTGTTTTCATCAGGTCAAAACTCCCGTCTCCACATCAAAACCATCTTTGAAGTCTGAGACGGCTCATGATGCAACACAAAACACTCCGGATGACCGAGGGTTAACCACCGCGGTCTTTAAAGCTCAGTTAAGATGAGATTGCAATACTCCGGGGAGCGAGTACGTCTGTTTGCAGCATCTCGTTTCATGTGGAGAAGCTGCCATTCCTTCGAAACGCAGAAATAAAAACACAACGGCTTCTTCTCAGTCAATCACTCGAGAATGTCAGAGAACAAATGAGTTCATTAACAAATGAAAAGACGCAGCATCCTTGTGTGGTAGAAAAACAAGAGTGCTACCTTGACTGTGGATGATGAGCGACCTCACATGACCTTTCAAAATAAAACCTATACTGAAACCAGCCGAGGATTTCACACAGCCCCCTTTTCATCCCATTTTTGAATTACAGGACTGAGTGAGCGCCACGGGAAAGACAAGACGGTAATGATCAGACACATTCGACTTCCTGCACCGCCTGCCTCCGCCAGCTCGGCTCAGAGCGCCACCTGGGCTCAGAGCGCCACCTGGGCTCAGAGCGCCACCTGGGCTCAGAGCGCCACCTGGGCTCAGAGCGCCACCTCGGCTCAGAGCGCCACCTCGGCTCAGAGCGCCACGGTCGTAAAGCGTTCGAGAAGTTCCTCGTTGGAGGAGATCAGGATCAAAATGTTCAACTCTAACGTGAGGTCTGGTTCAAAAAACAACATTCATTCATTCTGGCTGGATACGAGCATCAGGAAGCCCGTTGCTGTGGTTACGGTTCTCACTTTTTACAAGATGAATGCAACGCCAGCGTCCTCAGTAAAGTACACTTACTTTACACGCATCATTCTCAGCAGCCAGACCTTCACCGAGACCACACACACACACACGCACACACACACACACACACACACACGCACACACACACGCGCGCGCGCGCGCACGTCTGAATCAAATATGCATCTAAAACTGAAATAAGCGGGACTTTTCTAACCCCCATGGGCTCCATGTAAAAGTTATACATCACTGATAAACAAAATTAATTGCCCTCTCTCTTTGCAGGAGTTAATTGCCTTTGGGGGTTTCATTCTACAGCTTACAGTAGCTCCGTGTTTGTTCTTAAATTATTTATCCACATAACAAATTATCATTCTTCACTCTCAAGCTCGCTGGGTTTTTCCTAATCCAGAGGTTCAAGGTGAGCAGCAGGAGAACTTTCCTTCATGAATAAACCATTTGATGCCCTCTCTCAACACCACTATTAAGCAATTTACTGTTTGAATCAGTGCAGCTAATATGCTCTCGCGCAGCGCCACGGGAAAAGTGTTCTATTACCGCGTGTTTCAAAGAGTAATCCGGTGGTCAAGGCGAAAGGTGGGAACTTTAAAACGAGCATCAACAACAGTCTAATAAAAGGCCAGCGAGCTCGTCTTCATTCTCCTGCTGTTCTCCATCAGCTCTTATTAACAGATTTCTCCGGCGGTACCGTCTTTCTGCCTCATATCACATTAATGCCCGCTTTGCATTCCTGCCGTGTTTCACATGCATGCAGGGCCTCTGCATGAAATAGCAAAACAGCAGAGATTTACAGCGTGACCCGGGAATATATCCATCTAATTGGCTGCGTAGACAGATATTCATGTGAGACGGCTTTAGTGGAAAACAACTGATGGGTGTTCAAAATAAATGTGAAAACAAGATGTGATTACCAGCCGTGACAGCGGCTCGGTGATGTTCTTCACCGTGTGTGTGTGTGTGGATAGTAAAATGTGATCCTGCAGAGACCACGAAAGAGGTTTAGATCATTTTTACCAGGTTGGGTTCAAAGGCAGGAGTGAGGGAAATCAATTAACTACCAAAGCAGCAACTAAACTCAAAGTATTTCCTTTTTAAAGTCCACAGTGTCAGAAAGTGACTGGTGTTTTCTGCAGCAATATCACAAAACAACAAACAGAGAAATAACAAGTCTAACCTCGGCTCACTGAGCAGCTTCCCCTCGTCTTTCAGTCTGCAAACCTTCTTTTCTATGCAGAGGATGAGAGGAAGTGCTTCCCGCTGGTCTGAGGCGTACGTACTGTACATGTGTGGAGATCCATGGAGATGTTGGATGGATCACACCTGGAGAATCCTGGAGAAGCAGGTTTATCATCTAGAACACGAGGTCTGAAAGCCCCCCGGAGCGCAGTGTTGTCTCTGCTAATTCACACTGGTGGATTATGGGAAGCTCCCCGAGTGTTAGTCAACATGCTGTAACAGTGAATCCCCCGCAGCAGGGAGCGTTCCCCGCCAGCCGAATCACACCAGCACACTGGAAGTTGCTTTGTGACGGGGAGAAAGCCGAGCAGGTGTCAGACACACGGCCACTTATCTCCTTCTGTTTCTCTCCGTTCTAGACATCCTCTCTGAGGGGTGCGTTCCAAACAAAGTCATGGCAGTTCAGCCTACGAGCTCCGACAAGTGGGTGTTATTTAACGTTTGGATAGAGGAGGCGTTCAATGTGTTCTGATTTAAGGTTCAGCATCATTTTGATGATTTCTCAAAGACTTTTTTAAACTATTTACGACGTTGCATGAAGCTTGTATGTCAACATATATCAACAACAGCAGCTTAACAAGCTAAATGACACACACACACACACACACACACACACACACACACACACACAATCCCAGTACTTAAACATCCCCCCAACTGGTGTCCATGTCTGAGAGTGATTAATGGCTGTTCCGTGTGTGTGTGTGTGTGTGTGTGTGTGTGTGTGTGTGTGTGTGTGTGTGTGTGTGTGTGTGTGTGTGTCTCACCTGCAGTCAGCTGTTTGATTGATGGGCTTGACAGATGGACAGATGTGGCGTTGAGGAGGTCCTGCCACCATCAGCCGCCACTTCCTGCTTAGAGAGAGAACATAATAATATAACATAATATATTCTGTTTATAAACTTCATATAAATCAATGTTCATGTCCGTTATGTTTATTATGTACTGTCCTGATATTTGTACATATTATATATATATGTTGATGCTTTGGCACCGTTCTTACTGAAACTTTAATGCCAATTAAGCCCCATTTAGTTTAATTATAAATTAATTCATTAATTACATTTAATTTAATTTCTAACACTGCTTCACTGGCCTCAAACACACAACCAGGAACTTACCAGGATAGTGAGGAGAGGAACCTCCAGGTGAGGAATTCCAGGTGAAGAATTTCAATTGAAGAATTCCAGGTGAAGAATTCCAGGTGAAGAACAGGAACTCCAGGTGAAGAATTCCAGGTGAAGAACAGGAACTCCAGGTGAAGAACAGGAACTCCAGGTGAAGAATTCCAGGTGAAGAACAGGAACTCCAGGTGAAGAACAGGAACTCCAGGTGAAGAATTCCAGGTGAAGAACAGGAACTCCAGGTGAAGAACAGGAACTCCAGGTGAAGAACAGGAACTCCAGGTGAAGAATTCCAGGTGAAGAACAGGAACTCCAGGTGAAGAACAGGAACTCGAGGTGAAGAATTCCAGGTGAAGAACAGGAACTCCAGGTGAAGAACAGGAACTCCAGGTGAAGAATTCCAGGTGAAGAACAGGAACTCCAGGTTCCAAAAGCAGAATTTAGAAACAATATAATAATAACAACACACCCCAGCGGACCAGACTAGCTTAATTCGGGCGCGGAACGGGCAAACCGGGGCGAACAGCACCAGGTGCAATTAATTCTGCTGATTGCGCGCACGCGCACGCAACTTCCCCGCCAGACCCCCGACATCAAACACCGGCTCATCGATGCAGATCCCGGAATCACCATGACGACGAACTTCTCAGGTCAAGCTGCTCCTAAAATACAAGTGTAACGGCTTCATGAACCGGACGATGTTCTCTTGTTGCTGTAGCGCTTTAATTAGGCGCTCAAACACTAAAGAAACAACTTTGACAGGTACGGTGGCCGCAGAGGAACAGTCAACGCGAACTCGCACTTTACACCAGCGCCCCCAGCGCTCCATCAGAGCATTACAGCAGGAATCAACGAGAGGGGGAGGTTGAAACCTTTACTGAACGACATCATGTCGTCGACATGAACAGCTTCATGAACACAATTATAACTGTTACCATGACGACCACATATAGAATTGAATAACATGTATGAATACAGGCTGATTGAATGTAATATAATGGTGCACGGTGTTTAAATAATCACAGCATAACAATAACCATTCCAAAGTCGCTCTTTGAACTCACATGCTTTGACTCGTCTCGTTAAAATAAATCAATCCTTTGTTTTTTGTATTAATGATATGTATTCAAAAGTAGGTCATCTAACATTTAATGCAGGTTCAAAAGACTCCAAACTTACTTTGTTGTTCTGGGTTTTTTAACGTACTGACTACATGGCAAGAGGAAGATGTCAAAGGTAAAATCTTATGAATCATTTATTAATCTTAAACTTTGTCTGGGGCTCATTGAGGCTGCTGTCTGATAAAATACACCTTTAATCCCCCACATTCCTCACATTATCAGCCTTTAAATAAAGTGATGTGAACCTCTTTATCTCCATTCATCGAGCCGTCTAGTGTTAAAACACGTCTCTCTTTACCAGCCATCCATACCAGTGTGCTGTTTGAGCTGTGAGACAGAGACAGAGAGAGAGAGAGAGAGAGAGAGAGAGAGAGAGAGAGAGAGAGAGGTTGCTGCTGAAGTGAAAGCGCTGGTTTCTGTTCGAGCGGCAGACAGAGCCATAAATCATATGTCTGCTAATGGCAGCTCCAAATGAGCCCTCTCATCAGACAAGACAAGTGCCTTGCTTTGTGTGCTACTTCAGGCTCCACGGCAACATCTGTGCGCTCTGAAGCAAAATGTGCATGAGATATGTGTCGCCCTTGTATTCATTAGGAATTGTCTACTGAGCCCTAACGGTTCAATTTAGCGTAATTTAGAGCAGATCTGAGAAGCAGGCCGTGGCAAACAATCAATATTTCTGCAGAAAATGTCACATTTTCAAAAACTTTCCATGTCATTGTCATTATGGAAACTTAAATTAGAATTTAATTGAAAACTTGCCTGGCGATTTTTTTCATTTCTATATGTCAAATGTGCTCTCACAATATAGAAATCATAAAAGTGCTCATGATTTCTCGTGGATCTTTGTGAAATCCTGATGTGTGAGGGATGATGTGGTCCAGAGTGCTGCAGGATCACAGCAGGCGAAGGCTTTAAAGTGCACTCGTGAAGTGATGAGGATAATCCAGCGGCTGATACGACACTCAGCCCATAAATTAAAGAGTCCGACTGTATCCTGCAGCCGCGGGGAGACCGTGGCACAATTTGCTGTGGAACCCAGTTTGGGTCAGTGTCTCTCTCGGAGGCCAGAACCATTGAATGTTGGCCTTTTGTTCCGCCTGGCAAGCGTATAATGGAGTTTGAGAGGGCTTCTGCTAGTGCTGTATGGAGATAGGGGATGAATGGAGGAGAATGTAATTACTATACCTGTCCGTGCAACAATGGCTAACCACCTTTGTCGCCCCTCACTCCACTTGAAGAAGCCAGACAGCAAGTGCTGTTGCATTGTGGGAGCACAAAAGCCGCCCTTGCTGCGACTCCCAAATCAGTGTCGTGCACTCGCGGCCGACGAGAGAGAAAAGTCCTCTTTAAGGAGGAGACGTATGTTTCTGGATGGGGACGGCCACTTTGCTTCTTTTTTTCTTATTATCTATCTTTGTTGCATTAATTCTTATGATGATACAGAGCAGGAATTATAGCAGGGATAAATGAGAATAACTGGGTGATAAAAAGACTTAGAGGGAGGGAGAATTATATTTAATGTAAGGGTGAAAACAAGAAAAACAGAACTTTAAATGCATGTTTGGGTTTGAACTCGTGAGAATGTGGTCCAGGTCCGGTTTGGAGGTCTGGTTCATGGCTCTGCAGACCTCCTTGTAGCAACTTAATCACATTTTAAGTTTATAAAACCTGCAGCAGAAACGATGACAATTTACACACCAGGCACAGCAGCATAACTTCATTGATTATTAATATCTAATTTGTCTTTTACATTCTCAAAAATCACATGTAGGAGCTTCATTCATTAATCTTTCATGACACGACCGAGCACGTCTTCAGTCACCACCAAGTTGGCGGGAAAACATTTTTTGAGCTTGTTATTGTACGTTCACATCCTTTATAGCCTCGCCCGACGCTGCATGGGAAGCATGATCTGCTGGTCGGGTCACATCCTCCCACGGCTCCCGAGCAGCTGGTTGAAACGCCGCTGAGTCCTCGGGGGGGTCACGGGTGCAGCGCGGCGGCCCGGACCAATTACAGAGGAGGCACGGCGTCGTGCACCATGATGTCATGCTGCG
Organism: Eutrigla gurnardus; assembly: GCF_963514095.1. NCBI lineage: Eukaryota > Metazoa > Chordata > Actinopteri > Perciformes > Triglidae > Eutrigla > Eutrigla gurnardus. The sequence goes on from NC_139935.1 coordinate 1,323,080, forward strand.
ATTAAGATGAGGAGGAGGAGGAGATGGGTGATGATGTAATATCACGACTGAAATGACACAAGATGGCATAAAATTACATCAGAGTTTCTGATTTGCTGTAAATCACTTTGATTAACCCTTAAATGGATTAAAACGTCTAAAAGCAGATTATTGGGCCTTTGAAAAGGTTACACATCAAAGAGTTGCTTCATTCCTTTTGGTCACATTGTATCTGTTTTACATTCGGGGTCCTCGGCTGGTTGTGGCGATGCTTCCCGAGGGCCTCGTGTCCGATGAAGAGACATACGGATCAAATAAGTGACATTCCAATAAGCTCTTCTCACGCCGACTGAAAGCTCTTCACCATAAAATCTATTTTATTGCTGCTTTGACTCATTACCAGATTGATTTTCTTAATGCACCAGGTGAATACGCTTCCAAACCGAGAGATGAATTCATCTTTTCACTGCGTACTTTTATGTAAATGCATTTTCGACATAACCTGATTAAGCTCAACACCTATTAACTAGTGTTTTATAAAAATGCATTAAGCTTTTCTCTGCAAAACACGACCGCAATCAGGTCGGTGTTCAAGGTCGATTCTGGCGGCTACGAAACACATCGCTGTAATAAGATTATTAAAAAAAAACATTGACGATGTTTTCTTTTTATATGAACTACATTCATTCTGACTCTTAAATCAGACATTTGATCTCCACATTTCAGCACTTGACCATTCTGAAAGTGAAATGAACTCCTCAGACTCAAACTGCTGCTAAATAACTGCTGACTTTATATATTGATACGTTAGCAGCCCTCTGGATTTAGCTGTGTTAGCATCCTAGCAGTCAGCGTCTTGCTCGAGGGCGCTTCAGCAGAGTGGAAGCTTTCTTGAGAGAGGAGAGTTCCGTTCACCCGCTGGGCCTCTATGCCACTCAAAAGTGTCAGATTCCTCTTCATCCTTTTCCTCACGTTTTAGGTGACGGCTGCTGACTCGGCACATGGTCGTCATGCTCTTCAGGACGATGTCCGGCCGCGACAGCAGCGCTGACGGTGCACACACACCGAGGAGCTCTGTGATTGGCAAAGAAGATATCAAGCAGAAGGACCAAAGCAAAAGCAATTTTTGGGAGCTGAGGGGGAATATATTGAGGTCAAGTGAACTTCATTTCCCCACATTCTCTTCTACATGAAGTCCCGAACACATTCATTATGTGGAGATAGAAGCTCACGGCCCTGAATACTGATTATCTGAGCGTGATGTATTAATGCAATAGTTGTGTATTATATGTGTGAAAGCAGCAGGAGGCGTCTCTGCAGGAGCTAATGTCAAAACAAAAACCCTCATTCTATATATATATATATATATATATATATATCTACCACGGCATATTAGGGCCACTGTAGGAAAAACAAAGAAACGGAGCCGAGAGAGGCGATAGGCAATAGTCGGGAAAAAAAGGTTCATAAATATATAAATCATGCTGATATAAACCCGTTGCTTGGTTCCAGCTAACACCTGGATGTTTGCCGTTGCTATGACAACAAGTGCAAGCTACCGCTAGCATCAATAAACACCAATAAGATGATTATTTGTCCTCATATGAATAAAAGCAACAATAAGCATCACCATCCTCACCCTAAGGACCTTAACGAGGCGTTGGCACACTTTATAAAGTCACACATTTGTGAGTTTTTCTCTGTTTTATTTTTTTTCACACGGCCTTCCTGCGTCACGATTTTGAGCTCAGTGTCTCATGAATTCCTGATAAAACACTCTGAGGTGTACAGACGTGTTTAAAATCCTCATCAGCAGACCTCGATGACATCACGGAGGAAAACAAGCTCCCAGCTTTCACACAGGAAGCCGATGGCTGCTCCCGTCCTGATCTCTGATTGAGTGACAGGAAGAGGGCAGGAAGGTAAATCCAGCCGTGATTTTAATGTCGGCCTGCGATTCTGCAGAAAGCCATCTCACTCTGGGCTTTATTGAGCGGCTCCTCTCCGCCTCGGCTACAGTGACCATCAGATCGGCCATCCTTTGCATCACAGTTTATGTACAAAAGGTCGTCCCTCTGAGCATACAGTTTATGAAGGTGGAAGATGATGGACGTGGCGAGGCCGTGCTGCTGGCTGTTTCATTTCAGATGAGGGGGCGGCGAGGCGTCCTGAGAGCGGGGGGAAGTATGGCCGGCCTGCAGCGAGTAAATAAATCAGAACAGCAGCAGACTGGTGCCGGGGACGCTTCTTGAGGAGGAAGTGGGAGTTTCTGATCAATACATGCATTTACAGGGAAGCAGCAACGAGGAGAGTGTCTGTGAAATGTTGGATATTTAGAATAAATAGCAGCAGAGGAGGCCATAACCAAAGAGTCACTTCCTCTTGGTCCAGAAATAAGATGATTTTGTAGATATTCCCCGGCAGAAATCAATAAACCTCATGCACAGGTCAGATTAAAGGAGTAGTTCCACATTTTGGGAGATATTTTTGACTTCACTCTCTGCAAGAAAGCACATTCCTTCCTTGTGAAAGCCGGTTGATGAAATAGGAAGTGTACGTTTCCATTTGTCTTAGTTAGCGTCGCAGCCCGGCGCTGGCATACAGGGTAATGGCTGTTTGTTCTCCAGCACCCACCGCCATAATGATTTCCATTAGTTCCCATTTTAATTTCTTATTAAGATGAAATTCTATCTTCGTGTTCGAGCAGCAGCAAAAGCACAATTTAAACCTGTCCGATTTCTTACAATCAGTGGGAAGTGCTTTCATAAAAGCATGAGGCATGAGAGACCCCGTCGCCTCCAAACCTCTCCGATAATAAAACCCGGAGCGACTCCGGGGACCAGGACCGGACCAGGAGGACTAAAAAAACAGACCAGAGTGAGTCTTGAATGGAGTCGTGCAGCGAGCGGCGAGCGGCGAGCGGCGAGCGGCTGTGTCACTTCTGGAAGTACTCCATTTACACGACACACACCTCCTCACACGTGTTGCATCAGCCAGCGTCCAAAGCTAACATGGCCTTTTGTTGGTTTCCACATCCTGCTGCTCTCATCTGCCTCCTGTGAGCAGAAACACTTAAAAACATCACCGCTGCCTCGCTGCGCCCACGGAGGACTGACAATGTCAGTCTGACATCTGTTGTGAAAAAAACAGTAAGCTTGAATATACGAGGAGAGTCTATGGGTTATATCAATAACAGCGCTTTATTAGCACAAATATCAGGAAAACATATTCCGGCAGTTATACGTGCACGGACCTAGTAGTCAACTCAACATAGGGTTGAATTCACTCAAAAGGCGCTTACACAGAGTGCGCAGCTTATTTCATTGAGACTCCGCATGAGTCTGATTGGCTCATTCTATAGATGCAGGCGGAGCGTAATTTTAGCATGCCGCGGCCTGGTTGGAGCGCTGGGTATCTCCACCCACACTGGCTCATACGATCCATCCCTCTGGGTGCTGTCATCTATGTATGTGTGTGTATGTTGTCGAGATGCACATATATCATATACTCCTCCCCTGTGCGGCTTCCGCTAAGGAATGTATCCTTGGTATGTTGTTTGACCCCTGCCCTTGCTGCTCTCTCGCCTGTGCCTGTGTGTGTGTATGAGTGTGTAGTAATTTAAAACATGTGTGATTAGCTCATGTATTTACATTTTTCTCCACAAATCCCCCTTTTCACACCAACTAGGTGTGAACATTTTGTTTAAAGGTACTCTTTTCCTTCCTCGTCTTCCATGTCCAGGCTCCCATCCTCAAGTTCCTCATTAGCTAGTAGGGGCATCATATATTTTGGTGGGTCTTTTTCTTTAGTCAGTGCAGTTTGCACTAACCTGGAAACCATGGTTCTCAGACATGGAATGCAGCAGCACCCACAGGTGACTAGTATGGCCAGGAAGATGGCTATTGAGGCTGCTAAAGATATTATTACCGCTTTCCATTTTCCAAACATTACTTCCATCCATTTGGTGAACTGGTCATCGACCCCTGATGCTTCGTGCATTTCTTTGGAGAGTGCTCTTAGGTTTTCTAATGCTCGAGTGACTGAGCCATCTGGGGCCGTGTTATTGGGGATTATGGTACAGCAAAGTTTTCCGAACATGGCACAGACACCCCCTTTTTCAGCTAGGAGCATGTCTAGCGCCATTCTATTTTGCATAGTGATGATCGATGTGGGTGCGAGCTGCTCCGCCAGCCCCTCTACTGCATCCCTAGTGGCATTAGCGAGGCGCAAAAGATTATAGTGGATATAGTTAATGCGGTCTACGTTTTTATTGGGGAGTATCCAGAGAAAGATCGATTCGAACCCTGCCCCTACTTGATTGGCCAATTTATACTCGTCTGGCACGCCTCGAGGGATACCTATAGCGTCCACGTATGTGGTCCCTCCAAATGGGTCTTGCAAGCTTGTGTCCCTTTTAGCAAGTATATGTCTTCTTCTTCGCCGGACGAGGGCGTTAGGTCCTGAGGGGTTTTTTATCACTCGACTGCCTATTAACGTAAGGGGCATCCCTAGTCTGACCATGGCGCAGGTGCCTATGGTGGTGTCGGCCTCTACTCGAGAATAGAGACACAACCCTCCACAATAGTAAAACAGTCCCGCTCGGGCCCATGGTCCTATCACATCCCCAGATGTTGTCCTATTACACCAATCTGAGGGTATGTTTCCCACATTAACTTTTGGTTTGCTGCTGGCGAAGTTGAAACACTGATACCTGGGATCTTTTCCTTTTATGGCGGTAAAATAGCCGGCCCTAGTTTTATTATCAATGGGTGGGAAGACTGATGCCAGGGATTGGCATCCTAAGGGTGTGGCTTTTCTGGTTAAGTTCATCATACATTCATAACCTACTTTGTCTTTGTCTGGATATAAGGGGGCAGGTTCGACGAACATGGCAGGACGCGCAGCCGCGCATGCTACACATCCCATCATGTTCTGGCGCTTAGCATTATCCGTAATCCACCTCAACCAAATGTTACTTTCTCCGAAGCCTGTAGCCATCTTTACGACGTCTAAAGGAGTTAATTCTGTGTAATCCTGGGTCATCACTATCGGATTGGTAGTGGGCGGCTTTAGGGCAGTGGAATTAGCTGTGGTCGTATTCGTTGCACTACCTTTACTAGTGGGGGCGTATTTGGGCGGGTATATGTTTACTTGTATTCCTCGTATCTGGTCTTTTCCGGTGACGTCTACTCCTAATGTGATCCATATGCGATTTTTTCCCGTGGAGCTTGCCTTAATGTTATTGATAGAGAGAGTGAGCGGATTGCCGGTTGGACTGAAATCTCTTTGGAACGAAATGTGGTCCCAAAACTCGCTGTGTGGGAATCGGGTAAAACCGGACCAAGTCCCAGTGAACTTTGTTACTAGATACCACTCGGGACAAAATGGCTGTGAATGCACCGAGAGCCCAAACCCATGTTGGAAAGCATTCCCAGTGGCCTCGCAGCTCTCCACTATTCGTGGACTATGACACAGATAGACATCGTAGCTCCGCCAACTTGCTTGGGATTCCCCGCAGTCTATCACGGAGCACAGGTCGAATGTGAACATTGTGGTATCCCCGGCAGTATAATTTAAAACTATTTTAGCACCGCACGCGACTTCGGGGATCTGGAAAGTTTAGGTTTGTTCCCTTTTGGGACGGGTTAGGTAAATGTTGGTGGAATTGTCTTGCTCTTTGTTTATTAGTTCGAGTCCTAGTAGAAGGAGTATTACCGTCACCCCGGTTACACCCATGATCACGGTGCACATCGTTTTCCCCCTTGGGAGATAGTCTGCATATCTCCACCTCCGTCTTTCCTCCGGTGCATCTCCGGAGAGTCTCCTAAAACTCCTCGGAGTCGTCATTTTGGGCCAAATCTGTTCTCACTTCCTGGAGTGAGCGAGTAGGTGGTGATGCTGGGGCACAATGTGTCAGGTGGTGCCAGGGAGCTCCTGCTTTTCCCTTGACCTGGACCGAGTGTGAAGTAACCTCCTTCACTTCGTACGGACCAGTCCACCTGGGGTCTGTCCACTTTCTTTTGTGAACCTTGACCCTGACCCAGTCTCCTACTTTGACTATCGTCCCCTGCTCTTCGGGATCCTTCTCCTGTGCCTTCTGCACCTGTATTGAGAGAGCTGAGACAAGAGATATTAGTTCTCTCATGTAGTCGGATTTCTCTATCTGACACACATCTAAAGGAGGTATATGTCCTCCATCACGTGGCGGGCCAGGCATTGGCCTTCCCGTCAACAACTCATGGGGCGACAGGTGCGTGCCTCCCCCTTTTGAGGTTCTCATGGCCATGAGAGCCAAAGGGAGGGCCTCCAACCATGTCATCTTACTGCCCGCACATACCTTGGCTATTTTAGCCTTCAACGTTTGATTCGCGCGTTCCACCAGTCCCTGGGACTGTGGATGGTAAACCGAACCAAAACTGTGTGCAATCCCCAGGAATGCCTCCACTTCACTCAGCATCTGATTGTTAAAATGTGTCCCGTTGTCTGATCTGATACGTTTCGGTACCCCGTATCTGGGTATTAGCTCTGTTTGCAACCACTTTATTACTGTCTTCCCGTCTTCTCTATTTGTGGGGATTGCTTCTACCCATCTTGAAAATCTGTCTACCATTACCAACATGTACCTCTTTCCCTGTACTACGTTCTCCTGTCCCATATCTGTATAATCTATACTAATATCTTGGAATGGTGCGAGAGGTACGGGGAAGGATCCCATGGGCGTTTTGAATGGTTTTCTTGGGTTGTGGTTTCCACAGACGACGCATTCTTCGCAGTATAGTTTTGCCATGCTGTCTAGGTGTGGGTGCCACCAGAGTGCTGAAATGTTCAACAGTGTCTGTCTTTGTCCTTCATGGGTTGGTCCATGGGCTTCTTTTAGTAGGGTCGCTACTAGTTTTGCTGGTGCCACTATCCTTCCATCATGTGATCTCCAGAGACCTTCTTTCTTTGTGGCCCCCTTTTGTGTCCATGTCGACCATTCGTACGGGCCTGCTTGTTCTTGTATCTTTTTTAGGTCCTCTTCGGTGAGTTTAGGTTGGGGGGGCGTCAGCCTGAGTACCATTTGCTTTGGCTGATATCCTCCTGCCTTTTTGGCCGCCTGATCTGCAGCCTCGTTTCCTTGACTGATCCTGGTGCCTGTTTTCTCATGACCTTTGCACTTCATTATGGATACTCCTCTTGGTAGGGTGATTGCTTCCACCAGCTCTTGTATTTCTCTTTGGTGTTTGATTGGGGCGTTGCTGGATGTTACGAATCCCCTCCGTTGCCACATGGGTGCATCTACTTGTGCCGCCCCATGTGCGTAAGCAGAATCTGTAAAGATGTTCACCGTCTTTCCTTTGGCCAGTTTCAAGGCTTCGGTGAGCGCCTTGACTTCTGCCATTTGCGCTGAAGCGGGTTGTGGTATTACTTCTGCTTTGAGCGTCTCATGTCTTCCATTGGGGTGTTGCTGAACCACTGCATATGATGCCTGGTTCAGTCCGTTTTCTCCTCGATAGCAGCATCCGTCAGTGTAGAACCAGAGTTCTGCTTTGGGATCTATGTCATTTTTCAGGTCTTGTCTGAGCTTACTTTCCTTGACCGCAAGTTCTTCACATGAATGTGGGGTTCCTTTCCCAAAGTTTCCAGCCATGTTCCTTTCGGCTGCGACAAAGGTTATATGTGGCCTGGTGCATTCTCTTTGAATCTTGGTTTTTCTGGCCATGCTGAAAGTAAACTCCTTACTTGCCAAAAACGCTGCAACTCCATGTTCAGTGTGGACCTGTAATGGGTGACACATCACTACATGTGCTGTTTTTTGGAGAGCTTTTGCTACTGCTGCAACATATCTGGCGCACATTGACTGTCCGGTTTCCACTGCCTCGAGTTTTGAAGAGTAGTATATCAACACATTCCTCTCTCCCCCTTTTTTCTGATACAAAACAGCATTTAAAAATGCATTTTGTTCAGAAACATCCAAATGGAACACTTCTGTGTAGTCCGGTGAGGTGAGTGCAGCAGCTTGGGAGAGTACTTGTTTCATGTCAGTGAATGCTTGTTCAGCTTCAAAAGTCCAGGGTAGTCGTTCTGTGAGGTTTCGAGCCCCTACCTCGTTGATCATTGTCCGCAAAGGTTGTGTCCGATTGGAGTAATCAGGTATGTGGGATCGGCTGTAGCCCGTTAGTCCCAGAAATGACAGCATGTCTGCCACCGTGGTGGGCTTTGGATGGTGTAGGATTGATTCCCTGTGGGCCGTAGATACTCCCAATCCTGATGCCGAGATTTGTCGGCCTAGGAATAGGACTTCTTCTCTGCATAGCTGCACTTTTTCTCTCTTGACTTTGTAGCCCTTTTTGTGCAGAACTGAGAACAGTAGGGCAGTGGCCTCCAGGCAGAGGGTAGATGTTTCTGCTGCCAAGAGAAGATCATCTACATATTGATGAGCACAACCCCTGGTGGCCATTGGAGTTCTAGTAGGTGTGCTTTTAGTACCTGATTAAAGAGACCTGGCGAGTCCCTGAACCCCTGTGGCAACCGATTGTAGGTGTACTGTTTGCCCCCAAACGTGAAAGCAAACATGGCTTGTGATGTTTGTGCCAGTGGAACACTGAAGAAAGCGTTTGCCAAATCTATGACAGTGAAGTATCGAAATGCTGGGCTTAAACTCGTGAGTGCTACGTGTGGGTCTGGTACTGGATGAACATCTGGAGTCGTTACATCATTTATAGGGCGGAAGTCTTGTACCATTCCCCAGCCCTTTCCCCCTGCTTTCTGTACCGGTAATATGGGAGTATTCCATGGGGAGTGGCACTCGTATATTACCCCGACGTCCAGAAGGCCCTGTATCGTGGGGGCAATTCCCTTCATTTGATCTTGGGTTAGAGGATACTGCCGTCGATAAATAGGAGGTGCATCTGGGTCTTTCAGGGTGACAATTACTGGTTGTGTTTCCAGGGCTCCTACGTCATGGGGGGTTATAGTCCAAAATCGTGAGTTCACCGCATTCAAAACCGCTGCGGCTCCTGGGTGGTCCGTACATGGGAGTCCATGTTGTCTTGGCAGTGGCAGGTGACTTTGCTCTGGTTGACCCCTTCTTCCTTGGGTCGGTATGGTTCCTGCCACTAGGTGGCTTCGAGGGATTTTTTGTGAGGGGTCCTTCTGGTTCACTTTCTGACCAGGTTTTTTCTGAGCCGCCTTGACTCCTTGATCCTCCAGGGGGCTCCAGTGCCGTTATTCGCTGTTGCAGTCTTTCCACTTCTCTCTTCATTTCCTCTCTGTCTTGGTCTTGTACTAGGACTTCCATGCCGGCCAATGTTAGTACTGGTGCTTGTACTGCTGTGTCTGTGGTCTGTGCAGGCATAAATCTTTGGTGGGTGTAGGGAGGTGGGGCTGTTGGGGGAGGTGTCGTTTCTGGAGGCCCAGTTGTTAACTTCTCTGGCAGGACTGGATATATGCCCCCTCCCCCTCCCTGTGTCTCTTCATGTTTGTCTCCCCTCTCCATTCTTCTCTGCTGAAACAGGTCTTTTAGCATTAGATTTGTTACTCTTGTCTCTTCTTCTTGTTCTTCAAAGATCTTGTTGAGTGGTTTGAAAAATGATCGCTTGTCCTTTTCAGCCTCCATGTTCTGTCGAGCTCTCTCTAATCTTTGTTTGACATCATTCACCATTATATTCATAGCTTCTCTTGATGGCAGCCCGTCCTTGGTGATCCATCCCTTTATCTCCCACCTTTTCGCTACTGATTTAACTATCTTCCCATCTCCCTTTTTACTTCTATCCTCAGTCATAACTCTAGCCTTCAAGGTCTCTACGAAGTCTTCCATTTCCCCCTCGTTCAATCCCTCAATATAATCAAAAGAATCGCTCCTAACGTTACCCAGACCAGCCCCAATCCCACTAGGTTTATTTAACAGACTCGTCTTAATACGTTTTTCTAGTTCTAGTATCTGTCTACTCACTACCGTTATCGTTGGTATGTGTATCTCTGCTGTTGCTGCTGAGTGGAGAGTGTCACTTCCTAGAGCGTGCAACAGGGTGTCGGCTGCTTCCTCTTCTTCTTTGTTATCTATCTCTCTGAACTCTTCTATGTCTTTAGCTGTGTCCCAATTCAGGGTCTGCAGCCTTCGGAGGACCCAGCCTTCGCGGTCTACGGAGGCGACACCTTCGGAGACTCCTCCGAAGGCTGGGTCAACCGTCGGTAAATGGGACGGTCTAACCTACGGAGCATTTCCTGATTGCGTCGCAACGTCATCACTTCTGCCGGCCAAGCCCAGGAAAAACACCGGTCAAAACAAAAATACGACAGACGAACATGATGGAGAGTTTTTAATATATATATATATATTTTTTTTTTTCTTTTAATTTAATTTAATTTTTATTTTTTTGAGCAAGAGGAGAGGCGGCTGCGGCGACACCGGCGGCTTGTTTATCTCCGGCTGGGAGAGAGCCGTGGGGAGGTAACGTTAAAGCCGTTATTTTAACCCATATTAATGTTCATACATAGTTAGCGTAGTACGTGGTAATTAATATACCCGTTAATAAATGATACCGCTAAGTGACAAGCCATATTAAGTATAGATTGACATGGATAATGTCATTTAACCATAAGACTTAATACAGGGTTCGTACAGGTGCTTAAAATGTAAAATCTTTGAAAATGCTGTAATTTTAATGCTGTTTTACAAGGTCTGAAAAGTGCTTGAATTTAAGTCTAAATCCTTGGCTTATAAAGTGATTAAATTGAATAGTAAAATGTGTACGAACCCTGTAAATAACCCCGATTTAATTCAATATTTTATTCTTGCCTCTCTTTTAAACATTTTAGTGACATGGCAGCCGTCGATTGTATCAGCCCTGCAAACCCCGATGATGGACGATGTGGTGGACAGTGGAGACATGCATCCCACACCCCCCACCTTCCAGATGATGTCCCACTCAGAGCCAGAAGACTCCAGGGTCCTTAGCATCCAGTCCAGCAGCACCACCAGGGACTCCTGCTCAGTCGATACTGTATATATGTTCTCTGTAAATAGTTATTTCTGCTGATCTTTTGTAAATAGTTCTACATGTTAAGAACACCCACTTGTCAATAGTTATTGTAACTTTGTAAATATTTGTTAATTACACAAAAAATAAATTATTTTGTCACTGAAAAGCAGTTCAAAAGTTGACTTTAGTTGTAAATAAGAAATGGAACAGATAATGTTACAGGTTATAATATTTTAATTTAACTATATACAATATTTGGAAAAGAAAATGGAACAATACAATATTTTTAATTAACAATTTAAATTACAAATCAACACAGAACTTAATCGAACAGAAAAAAAACATCCACCACCCCCCAAAAAATTCAATGCCGTCTCAACCTCTTCAATAAACTAAAAAGTCTCTCCATCCTCTCTCTGCTCTCTTTTTCTCTCGTTTCCTCACTCTCCCTCTGTAACTTCATGTCCTCCCTGATCAAATCCAGTAAGTCATCTCTTTTCCTCTTTCTTGCTGCTGTCGGTGGCCCTGTGTTCTTGGCCTCAACAGGTGGTCGTTCTCATCCCGGACCCGGAGTTTGATCAAATCATCAGTCTGCTCCTTGCTCTCTACAACAAAACGACATGTAAAGCACATTTCCTGTTATGTACATGCAAAATCATTGTACGATATAATAACGATATTAACAGTAATAATGATCCTAAGGTTAGCTCTGTATTCAATCCAAACGTTTACAGTTTTACAGCCTAGAAATACAGCGGGGCTCACAACCCATCGTTAACGTTATATATTTAGCTGCGAGAGGAGCGGACTGTAGCCTACACAACTTACAACGAGAACAAATTAACTTAACAGCTCCACGGTTACAATAAGATATAAGTTACCATCGGAGCTTGTAACATTTGAAAGTGAAGAGTTTTAGGCTTACGTTACGTTTAAAGGCTAACGTTAACTGAGCTCCTCGTATCAACAGCCTTAAGCTACATCACGTAGCTGGCCCTACATTCCGGTGGCTACACGTATTAGCATTATAAACTTCACGCATTTTAACACTCAAATGTGTTTTAAGGCCCCTTGAACGTCCGACGTTAAGCAAAAACCCGTTACTTACATTTAAATGTGTATTCGGCACTGCTGCCGGTGCCGGAGCTGCTGCCGTCTTTCGCCGCCATTGTTGGTTGAACAGCGGCGCGCAAAGCATCTTGGGATATGGGAGGCCGCGAAGGATAGTAGCGGTGCATCCTCCGAATACGGGGGAAAGGAGGACACATTTGTTGGCCGCATTTGGAGGAGCCTTCGAATTTAGACGAATTGGGACAGCCTTCGCGCAGCTCTGTGACGTAAGCGGCCTTCAAATGCAGCCTCCGAAGGCTGCAGACCCTGAATTGGGACACAGCTTATGTCATAAAACTCCATGCCATGTCTAAATTTTATTGTATTACAACCACTGCCTACGCTTCTCTGCTCGACAGCGCGGTCCCGAAGGAATTGTATCGGTTTCCAAATTACAAAGTACTATTTATGCAGTCTGTTGGTTAACCCAAAACACACTATGTTCGTTAATAGAGTGACTTAATTATGTGCAAGAATTCTCATGCTTCACGGGGTGTGGTGGGTCCGCTCTTCACGATACTGTACACATAAAAGCCCTTCTATTCGTCCTTCATCTCGTGTTTTCTGTTAGGTTCAGTCACACATGTGTACACACTATGGCAGGTTTATTTTATCACTTTTGCAGAATATGCTTTCCTTCTATTCTTTTAACATTTTATCCTTTAGTTAAATTTTGTCTAAAGTATTCATACTCACACTCGGTAGTTGTTGATCACCTAATTTATATTTTTCAATATACAGAATTCAATTAAATAGGTTTCTGCTTACCTATTCGGTTGAGCGCTCAGTGACCAACGTTCCCGAGAATGGATGAATCCTTCTGGCCTCCACTTTCTTTCAGGAGACCCCCCTCCTTCTGCAAGACAGGAGGTAGTCGTTAAAATTCTTTCCTCCTCAAGCTTTTCTCCCAACCATCCTCTGCTACCAGATTTGTTGTGAAAAAAACAGTAAGCTTGAATATACGAGGAGAGTCTATGGGTTGTATCAATAACAGCGCTTTATTAGCACAAATATCAGGAAAACATATTCCGGCAGTTATACGTGCACGGACCTAGTAGTCAACTCAACATAGGGTTGAATTCACTCAAAAGGCGCTTACACAGAGTGCGCAGGGTATTTCATTGAGACTCCCCATGAGTCTGATTGGCTCATTCTATAGATGCAGGCGGAGCGTAATTTTAGCATGCCGCGGCCTGGTTGGAGCGCTGGGTATCTCCACCCACACTGGCTCATACGATCCATCCCTCTGGGTGCTGTCATCTATGTATGTGTGTGTATGTTGTCGAGATGCACATATATCATATACTCCTCCCCTGTGCGGATTCCGCTAAGGAATGTATCCTTGGTATGTTGTTTGACCCCTGCCCTTGCTGCTCTCTCGCCTGTGCCTGTGTGTGTGTATGAGTGTGTAGTAATTTAAAACATGTGTGATTAGCTCATGTATTTACATTTTTCTCCACACATCACAGCGGTTTAGGTACCTGTGTTACGGACTAGTCGGGTCTATGGAGATTTAAACAGAAGTAACATGATGCTAGTCCTAACCTGGAGTGCGTGAGAAGGAGAGAGACCTTGGGAAAGAAGCAGAGCGGAGATGGACTGGTTTGCACCTAGAGAGGAGTGTGGAGGTGGGTCGGCCTACCGGAGATAGCTGGTCTTCCAGGACGACACCACCGCCAGCTCAGACCTGTGCTCTCTCAGGAGCGGCGAGCTTCGTCTTTGGTTTTCAGTTCAGAGTTTTTAAAAGAATGATGGTGGATGGGTCTTCGTGCACCAGACTGGTTCTCAAGAGGCTCCGGTGCGTCTCGTCTTCAGACTCTTGTCCCCTGCTGCGTGGCGCTCACTCAAGCCACCACTCAGCCCCCCCGCACATACAGGTGAGTCTGTGTTCGAAATGCCGTACTAACGTACTGCCTACTACATACTCAATGTGTATGTACTGCATACTGCCTACTAAATGAGCGTTTGAGTATGCTGTTACCCTCAGACTGTTCACACCGAAGTACACACATCTCATACTACATTTTTTTGTTTTTTTTAACTTTATTGACATCTCGTCCTCATCTTCTCTCACGTAACCGAATCGATTACGTTAGCGGTTCTAGCTCCCGTTTAATATTAATTACTTATCAAAATATAAAGCATGATTAATATTACAGTTAATTTAATATTTCTAAATATTTTTTAAGTCAAATTACAATTGTCAAATGTTTTCTACAGTTTATTATATATGCGCGCTCCCACGCTTTCCCTCTTTCTTCCTCTTACCTGAGTAGCTGCCTTCACTCGCCATCGATCACGACTATTAAGCAGCTTTTATCGATCATTAATCGTCCGTTCATAGATCGTATTATACCTCTGACCACGGAACACCAGCACCTTCACCACGGAGACGACGGAGGCAATCTGCCCGTCGGAGGAGCTACATTATTCACATGTACGGGATTTCCCTCTGAAGTAAGTAATATGACTTATCTGGTTTAAATACGTTCCTTTATTATTTGATTATCAATAGACCATCAGATCGGCCATCCTTTGCGTCACAGTTTATGTACAAAAGGTCGTCCCTCTGAGCATACAGTTTATGAAGGTGGAAGATGATGGGCGTGGCGAGGCCGTGCTGCTGGCTGTTTCATTTCAGATGAGGGGGTGGCGAGGCGTCCTGAGAGCGGGGGGAAGTATGGCCGGCCTGCAGCGAGTAAATAAATCAGAACAGCAGCAGACTGGTGCCGGGGACGCTTCGTGAGGAGGAAGTGGGAGTTTCTGATCAATACATGCATTTACAGGGAAGCAGCAACGAGGAGAGTGTCTGTGAAATGTTGGATATTTAGAATAAATAGCAGCAGAGGAGGCCATAACAAAAGAGTCACTTCCTCTTGGTCCAGAAATAAGATGATTTTGTAGATATTCCCCGGCAGAAATCAATAAACCTCATGCACAGGTCAGATTAAAGGAGTAGTTCCACATTTTGGGAGATATTTTTGACTTCACTCTCTGCAAGAAAGCACATTCCTTCCTTGTGAAAGCCGGTTGATGAAATAGGAAGTGTACGTTTCCATTTGTCTTAGTTAGCGTCGCAGCCCGGCGCTGGCATACAGGGTAATGGCTGTTTGTTCTCCAGCACCCACCGCCATAATGATTTCCATTAGTTCCCATTTTAATTTCTTATTAAGATGAAATTCTATCTTCGTGTTCGAGCAGCAGCAAAAGCACAATTTAAACCTGTCCGATTTCTTACAATCAGTGGGAAGTGCTTTCATAAAAGCATGAGGCATGAGAGACCCTGTCGCCTCCAAACCTCTCCGATAATAAAACCCGGAGCGACTCCGGGGACCAGGACCGGACCAGGAGGACTAAAAAAACACACTTCCAACATTCAGCATTGTGGATATGAATGTGTTTTCTTTCTCCCTTTATTTTAGTCTGAATGCATTTTCATTTGTCTTAAGATCTTGATTGCTAATTTCAGTGCAGACAATATAATCGGGGTGTTGAGCTCATCGGTGACCACACGTGTCCTCGCCATGAATTTAAAAAGCTCCTGTCTTTGTGGAGGAAGACCACCTTCCAAAAAGACCACGGCAGATAAAAAAGACTCCGTCAAAATAACAGCAAACGCCGTCCCTGAGGTGATGTTCCCCACACACACACACACACACACACACACACTCAGATACACTCAGAAACACTCATGCACCACAGAAGAGCTCCCAGATTGTCTGGCGTAAAAATAAAGATTGCAGAGGAGTTTCTATTGTCTGTAATTCACTACGAAGGAGCAGAAAATCACGCGTGAAATGAAGTGAAGGAAAGGAGCCGACGGTCCCCTCTTCTTCTTCTTCTTCCTCCTCCTCTTCTTCTTCACAATGCTTGTGTTTGCAATGCTCATCAACATTATAATCGAATCTGCATACGAGGCCTTATTGCAGTAAATCTGATTCGCAGAACGCTGGCGTCTCTTTTATCTCCACGTCTGCATGCATCATCTTCTGGTGGAGGACCCTCCTGACGTGCAAACAGTCGGCTCTGTTTAAAGGGTTTCCTCCCACGCAGCTGCAGCTTCCTCCACTTCCTGTCGTCAACAACAAAAACAACAACCACCGGCTTCTTCCGCGGCGATGATTACAGCCGCTTGTTACCGACTCTTTAACAGCACAAGTGGAACAATCATCATAGTTACAGTAGTGTAACCCCAACAAGTAAAGATGTGGAGGCGTTTCTGATCTCTCTGGGATCTCGTTATAAATGAAAGAATTTGAGTGATGGCGATGACTAGTAGCATTCATGATGATGACCATTCAATAATGCGTTCCTTCAGCTACTTGCTTCTGTAAATAAATCTGATTTCCGAGACCTTGAAGGGACTCGCTGTGTGGCTGAACTTTTGGAAGATGAAAAGCGTGTTTTTTAAGAGAAGCCTTTATTTCGGTCGCTGCAGATTGCAACGCGGGACGTGAATAACCTTTGCAGCCGCTGATTAAACATCCGGGGTCATGAGGCGATGATGGTGTCATTACTGAACCTGCAGTGTGGTGAGTGTAAGAAGTGTACAGAGCGACTGTATAAAACATACACCTCCGCTCAGCAGCGTCCCGCCGGCGTGCGTTCCCCCCCGGGGAGCAATCACTCTCCGCCTCCTTGGATAGCTCTCTGCACAGCCTCTCAGCGTCAGACACCTCCGGGTTTGATTTGACATAAACTCTCTGCCTTCATCTGCTCTCGGCATCACAGGGTTGCCTGCCGCCCACATGCATTCATAATGCAAAATAATGATTTCCTATTTCAGCGTGAGGATCGGAAACGTCTAACCCTGCATCGAATAAATGTGTGTTTTTGGTTTCAGTGTCATTTCAACATCAATGTAATATGAACTTTTGAGAGAGAGAGGGCTCGCTGAGTGACAAACCCACAGTGAAATATCTGTATTTAGGGTTTAAGGTTTGTTTTCTCTCTCAGGAATAAAACAGAACTTAAGAGAGAGTCAACTTTAACTTCATCAGGCGTTAACGTTGCTGTCGACTGTTAGCTGCTAAGTTAGCCACGTGAACTCAACCGCTAATACTGCTAAAATCCTCATTTAGTCATTTATAGTTATTTTTCTTTCAGTGTTACCATCAAATCCATGTTTAAAGGATGAAACGTGAAAGGTCGGGTTCATATAAAGGCCTGGGATCGGCTCCAGCCTCCGCGTCCACATACAAGCGTGATCCGTGACATGTTTAACAGGTCGCCAGGTCGGAAGAGAGCTGCTGTAGAAAATATCAGAAATAGAAATAAAGAAGTCAAACCACCAGAAGGGCTTTAAAAGTAATGAAAAGACTAAGTGAGTCTTGAATGGAGTCGTGCAGCGAGTGGCGAGCGGCGAGCGGCGAGCGGCTGTGTCACTTCTGGAAGTACTCCATTTACACGACACACACCTCCTCACACGTGTTGCATATGCCAGCGTCCAAAGCTAACATGGCCTTTTGTTGGTTTCCACATCCTGCTGCTCTCATCTGCCTCCTGTGAGCAGAAACACTTAAAAACATCAGCGCTGCCTCGCTGCGCCCACGGAGGACTGACAATGTCAGTCAGACATCACAGCGGTTTAGGTACCTGTGTTACGGACTAGTCGGGTCTATGGAGATTTAAGCAGAAGTAACATGATGCTAGTCCTAACCTGGAGTGCGTGAGAAGGAGAAAGACCTTGGGAAAGAAGCAGAGCGGAGATGGACTGGTTTGCACCTAGAGAGGAGTGTGGAGGTGGGTCGGCCTACCGGAGATAGCTGGTCTTCCAGGACGACACCACCGCCAGCTCAGACCTGTGCTCTCTCAGGAGCGGCGAGCTTCGTCTTTGGTTTTCAGTTCAGAGTTTTTAAAAGAATGATGGTGGATGGGTCTTCGTGCACCAGACTGGTTCTCAAGAGGCTCCGGTGCGTCTCGTCTTCAGACTCTTGTCCCCTGCTGCGTGGCGCTCACTCAAGCCACCACTCAGCCCCCCCGCACATACAGGTGAGTCTGTGTTAAAAATGCCCTACTAACGTACTGCCTACTACATACTCAACGTGTATGTACTGCATACTGCCTACTAAATGAGCGTTTGAGTATGCTGTTACTCTCAGACTGTTCACACCGAAGTACACACATCTCATACTACATTTTTTTGTTTTTTTTAACTTTATTGACATCTCGTCCTCATCTTCTCTCACGTAACCGAATCGATTACGTTAGCGGTTCTAGCTCCCGTTTAATATTAATTACTTGTCAAAATATAAAGCATGATTATTATTACAGTTAATTTAATATTTCTAAATATTTTTTAAGTCAAATTACAACTGTCAAATGTTTTCTACAGTTTATTATATATGCGCGCTCCCACGCTTTCCCTCTTTCTTCCTCTTACCTGAGTAGCTTCTTCACTCGCCATGGATCGCGACTATTAAGCCGCTTTTATCGATCATTAATCGTCCGTTCATAGATCGTATTATACCTCTGACCACGGAACACCAGCACCTTCACCGCGGAGACGACGGAGGCAATCGGCCCGTCGGAGGAGCTACATTATTCACATGTACGGGATTTCCCTCTGAAGTAAGTTATATGACTTATCTGGTTTAAATACGTTCCTTTATCATTTGATTATCAATAGATGTGCATATGCATGCATAAACAAATGTAGGCTACATGTAGGCTAATATAAGTGGTTTTAATAATATCATGCATGAGTTTGGTGTGATAAAAATAAACAAGTACAAGCAAGTGGGATATTAGTGAATAATTTATTAGACAAATAATCCATGTTATATATACAGGTTGCAATACGTGTATGATAAGAAATAAGTAGTTTATCAACAAATGAATAGGAAAACATTCTGAATAAATGTAATATGATGTTTTCTGTTACAGGTTGGTGCCAGACGGCCGTACTGCAGGTCAATCCTCATGTTCCCCCGATGGGCCTCTACTTCGGGAAGGGGATTTAAGGAAGGACTTCTGTCTTTCAAGGCGTTCCACGGAGAACCTCGTCCACTGCTTACTAACAGAACAGATGGGTTCCATGTCCATAGTTCCACGGTGGGGATGGGGATGACAGCGACGAAGTCAACGAGCCACTCCAGCAGTCCTGGAACATCCTCACAGGCTCGTAGCTGCAGTGTCTGCTCCAAATGTCCAGATCCCTGTGTTGCAAGAACATGATTATTGTTGAGGTTTTATTTGTGTTTATCAGTAGTGCAGTTTATAAGTAATACCACACGGTATAAGTTGTTACAGACAAATGTTTCCTGTTTAATGATTTACGATTATTAGGTTGTGTACAAATCTAAATAATAAATATCTGAATATATATATTATTGTTGACTCATGTTTTAGGCCTGCAGGTCTATTTCCCTCCTGCTCTGGAGGAGAGACCCTGCTGCAGTGGTTGGCATCATGGCTGAGGAGATGGGGTGTAGTGGGGTAATAGCAGGTCTTTGCTCCATCACCTCATCCATGACAACAAACACTTCCAGTGTGCAGCAGTGACCTCTCCTCCCTCAGTGCTGACACCTTCAGTTCATACAAACAACACTTCTCATAATCATTGTTTAGATCAACTATTCACCACTAGTCATATATTATTATATGTACTGTAATACTGTTCCACATGGGATAAACTTAATTGACTCTGATGTTTTAACACATTGTAGATATTACCCAGCACTGACTTTGTCTGATTATTAATAAGAAAGGCAACTTCATCTTGTTTCTTTTATGCGATAGTGTTCAATACTTTAAACTGCTTCCAACTCACCTTGTATTTCTGCTTCATGTTCTCCCACTTCTTCTTAGCTCATCCAGCTCCACCTTCCCTCCATCTAATGTTCTTCAATAAACATCCTATATGAAGAAGAGCACATAGAAAAGTGTTACAGTTCATTGATGATTTCTTGCCGACTAAAATAACTGTTAAACAGAACGTTTCAGGTAGACATCTCAGGAGAGCAGGACATCTCCCATCTATATACGCTGGTGTTCAACCTTATATCATTGAGTAGCTTAATATGCACCAGTAGTAGTTAAGCCCTGCATATGAGAATTATAACATTTAACACCACATTTTCTTAAATGAAGCCTCTCAGAGCAGCATCCCTCCTGCCGGTGAACGTCTCCTCATCGTTCCCTCCACCGGATGAGGCGCCCGGTGTCTGCATCCGTCCCTTTAACGAACGGTGCACCGCGTTATTAACCACCGTTAGTAAATATATTATCACGTTTTCACATAAGCACTATATTATTACCGTAGATGACCATTTAGTAGCCCGGGCGTTTAATATGCTAAATCGACTTGGAGCCCAGGCGTTTATAAGAACCAGGCGCGTATTTGCAACAGGCTACAATTTATTTTTGCAATGAGCAGCACCAGACCATCATGCAAAGAACAAGGAGCTCACCATAGCACCACTGGAACAAAACTACTTTTCCCCCCCGACGCATCTTTATTGACATCAGACAATAAATACAAAGACAGTTTGTCTGTGTTACCGCGACACAGGGAGCTGATCAGAGCAGTGTTATGAATGATAACGGAAGGGGGGGTCGATCGCGGTAATTTCAACACTGTACATTAGCGCATTTATCTATATCCCTATATCCCTCAGTCTAGCGCGCCTGTGTTTGTGTGTCTGTGTGTGTGTGTGCGCGCGCCTGCATGCGAGAGAGAGAGAGAGCGACTGCGGTCAAGCCCGCCTCCACTCCGAAATCCCCAGTCAACCTAGCCGCCAGTTGATTTGTGGTGCCTGTATACGTTAGCTAATACGGTAATGCAGTCCATGAACGGAATTCAAAATAAAAGCACCGACCCTATGAACACACTTTACAAGTTAACATGATTTCATTCATTCAGTCGATTAGTTAATTAATTAATTGAACATTTAAGGAGTTAATTCATTGATTATTTACTTAATTCATTTTACCATCCTAATTCATGAGGCCATGACATTTCATCTGTGTGAATAAATAGTCCAACGTAAAAATTAACACAATAGCTGGAGTTTCTGATGATGAATTTCAAAATAAAAGCCCACTTAATAGTCAAATATGATCAATATTTCCCTCAAGTACGGATCCACGTTAAGAGGAAACTCCCTGTTTCCACAGACTAATTTCACTTCAGACTGATAGTACTCAACCTCAGAGCTGCACTCAGATAATTTCAGGAAGATCTGATGTGGATTTTCAAAATTAAAGCCCTCTGAAATGTGACATTTTTGATGACATTTCCCTTTGATTTCAGATTTACTTTGAAAGAAAACTCCCTGTTTCCACAGACTCATTTCACTTCAGACTGATAGTACTCAACCTCAGAGCTGCACTCAGATAATTTCAGGAAGATGTGATGTGGATTTTCAAAATTAAAGCCCTCTGAAATTCAAAATATTTTCAATACTTCCCTCAAATTCAGATTCACGTTAAGAGGAAACTCCCTGTTTCCACAGACTAATTTCACTTCAGACTGATAGTACTCAACCTCAGAGCTGCACTCAGATAATTTCAGGAAGATCTGATGTGGATTTTCAAAATTAAAGCCCTCTGAAATGTGACATTTTTGATGACATTTCCATTTGATTTCAGATTTACTTTAAAAGAAAACTGCCTGTTTCCACAGACTAATTTCATTTCAGACTGATAGTACTCAACCTCAGAGCTGCACTCAGATAATTTCAGGAAGATCTGATGTGGATTTTCAAAATTAAAGCCCTTTAAAATGTGACATTTTTGATGACATTTCCCTTTGATTTCAGATTTACTTTAAAAGAAAACTCCCTGTTTCCACAAACTAATTTCATTTCAGACTGATAGTACTCAACTACAGAGCAGCACTCAGATAATTTCAGGAAGATCTGATGTGGATTTTCAAAATTAAAGCCCTCTGAAATGTGACATTTTTGATGACATTTCCCTTTGATTTCAGATTTACTTTAAAAGAAAACTCCCTGTTTCCACAGACTCATTTCACTTCAGACTGATAGTACTCAACTACAGAGCAGCACTCAGATAATTTCAGGAAGATCTGATGTGGATTTTCAAAATTAAAGCCCTCTGAAATGTGACATTTTTGATGACATTTCCCTTTGATTTCAGATTTACTTTAAAAGAAAACTCCCTGTTTCCACAGACTAATTTCACTTCAGACTGATAGTACTCAACCTCAGAGCTGCACTCAGATAATTTCAGGAAGATCTGATGTGGATTTTCAAAATTAAAGCCCTCTGAAATTCAAAATATTTTCAATATTTCACTCAAATTCAGATTGATTTTGGAGAGAAACTACCTGTTTCCACGGACTAATTTCACTTAAGAATGAGAGTCTCCACCTTAGAGAGTCACTCAGATAATATCTCTACATTCTGACATTCTTTCTTTGTAAATTAAGTGACATAAAAAATGACAGGCATAATAATTTCCCTCCAAATTCAGATTGACATGAACACCTCTTTGTCCAGGGCCATTTTCACCAACCCAACCACCCTAGAAGACTACCATGTCCTGTTGTTTCAGTCGCAAAGTGTTTCTTCCTTGTCCTTCAGCCACATGTGCTCCCTCACCTGCCCGGAGTTGGCCAGGTTTTTATCTTCTGCCTTGTGTGATTATCGTTTTACAGTGTTTTCCGAGTGCTAGTCTCTCTTCTTTTAAAGACTTTGCTTAATTTTCTAAGTTTTTAATTTTGCCTACTATATATGTGGATTTGTTCACTTGAATTGACTGACATTGTGTATATAACTGCTCAGCTCTTCAGTAAAAAGTTTGTATTGTTACATTTTAGATCATTTCATGTTTCTCTCCCTGAACCTGACTCTTTGATTGGTCCATGAACTGAAATTTCTCATACGTACAGGATGTTAAGTTTAAGTAATGTCATCTTTTTCATGCAATACTGTTGTTGTTTTTTTACACAGTGGATACTGATAATGTCATACAGATTGGCCAACACCAAACTGACAAGGCACAGTTTTGTTCCTGAACTGAAGTAGCGAATGGTAACTCAATCGAGTGGATGCACACAAATGACAACTCACTAACAAATTACCGTCTTACATACACATCTGATGGAAAGTTCTTTTTGAAAATAAAATGTTTTAATAGCCAAACTGCACTTATTTAGGTTCACATATACAATGATTGTGACCTGCATCTATTTCATTCCAAAGTGTTTTTCTTTGTCAATTTACTCAAATTAAAAAAATATTTGAATGAAAAAAAGTGTGTTTTAATGTCTTTGGTAAACAAAATGCTGAAAACTGGACTGGATTGTATTTTATTTTTTAAATACTGTACTATAAAAACATTCTGTTTTATATTTGTGAAAGTGATTAATATATTTGATTTATTTTATGTTTCACTTGGATCTTTTAATGACATGCCTAGTCCATGCCCATTAAGAGTTTTGATTTATTCAAGAATTTTTGAGGGCTTTTATCCCTTTTTTTGGATAGAACAGCACAAGTGAGGACAGGAAAGGGGGAAATAGAGAGAGAGAGAGAGAGAGAGAGAGAGAGAGAGAGAGAGAGAGAGAGAGAGAGACAGTGTGTGTGTGTGTGTGTGTGTGTGTGTGTGTGTGTGTGTGTGTGTGTGTGTGTGTGTGTGGTGATAACCAAAGTGTACAGCTGATTAGAGAGGCCTCTTACAGTTCAGTTTCCATGCCCACAGCATTCTAACTGCAGCAAATATCATAGGATGTTTAAGCAGCAAAACTATATTAAAAACTTGACATTACAGAGAGAAACTATCCAGAAGAAAAATAATGAAATAATCTATGAAGTTTCTGTTCATAAATCTCACAAAGCTCACACAGCTTTGAAGATGAAACTTATTTCCCACCCATCCAGAAAACAAAATGTCACGCTGTCAATCATCTGTTTGGTTAATTGTGACACTTGATCCGAGTCTTGAATCAGTTATTTTCTCTATTTCTCTGATCCAGGTTTTTAAAAAATGACAAAACCATCACAACCAAATTCATCATCGGCCTTATTACCAGTTTTTGAAAGCGTTAATTTGTGCATAAATTATGCACTATTTACATAATGTTTGCATCACATAATTTGATCTTGATGTGTGTTATTGAAAACATACATGTGTGTTAAATACTCTCTTAACAAGACATAAATGCATTTTGGATGACTTAACAGGTTATGTCATTGTTTTTATGTCCTCTCATCTGGAAAATAATGTAGGTAATTTTAGCCTACTTCTTAAAATTAACAGAGGAAGTACATTCATATGACATTAAAAGCAGTCGTTCTTCTGTTGATTGTTGTGACAATAATAATGTATTATATCCAGGTAATGATTGTGTATGTGAAAAAAATGATTTATATCTATTAACAAGTTGCTTATTTTTGTTTTAGATTATACCTTGTTCCCCTTTACATACTTACTCAATGTCATTAAATACGAAATCATTTTATTTGATTCACACTCATTATTTGGACCAAATTCATCATTATAATGACACACATGATCATCAGGATTTTCTTGGCGGAAATGGGTCCTCATAGATACTGCCTTTCAAAGTAACAGCATAACACAATCATCTTTCTCTTTCTCTGAGTATCAGCCTGAAGAGTCACTTATACATGTCTTTGATACGCCACAGAATTACAGAGAAACATCAGGCCTCTTGATCAAATCAAGTTTTTACATCACGTTGACCCTTCTCGTGTATTGTCGCTGCGCTGTGAAGCCGTGCGCACCTTTGACCAATTGAATTGCGCGTGCGCGTGCGCCATCATCAGTAAAGACTTGGCAAAATGTCGAAGAAACACCAAGGGTGAGCACACTTCTGTTAAATGAATAACACCCTTAGCCTAAGACACTTAATGAGTTTTCTTTTACATACAAATGTTGGATAACAGGTATGTCTTCTGTTTATGTCATTATCGAAGACAACGTCGGTGTAGCCCCGTCGTCGGGGCATGGATTAATCATTAATCAGCAACCTGCTGATAATTAATCAACATAACTGCTTAAGAAACATATTATCAATAATGAGCTCATAAACATTGTATTGACTACCCATACAGCCATATAAGTGAGCCAACATAATAAAGCCACCCAAGTGCACACACACAAGGACAAGCTAAAAGTGCGCAGGCCAGCTGTTAATACAACAACCAAGTACACACAGCGGTATAAAATACAAGCACCCCGTTTCACTGGAGTGAGCCTCTCCCCTTGGCTACACCTTGTTGTCCTAATGTGTTATTTTGATGGTATTTTTGTCAATTTCATTTATTCCCAAGTGGTCAAAAAACGTTGAACTTTGCACCAAATCTGTGTAATAAATTGTATCAACCCAGAAACAGCTGCAGCAACATCATAGAAATTACAGAGCATATGAGTGATCATCATATACTTCACTATAATGTTGTCACATCTTATACACGCAAACTTTTCAAAATGTTTATAGGTACCCAAAGAAAACATAATTACTGACTAAAAGACATGTTCCTATTACATTTTATCCCATCCGATACCGATTCCAATACCAGAACTTTAACTATCAGCCAATATCACTCAATCATAAATATTTTTTACTGCTGTGTACTACTAATCCTGTATGGATGTTCAATTATTGTTGTATGGCTTGGCTCAGGTTAAACCCTTTTGAAAACATTAACAAATACATATAGAGAATGCATGCCATGGAGCATGACTCCACCATTGTGAGGGAAAGTACAATGCATGGCATGCTGCTGGGAAGTAGCACGGTCCATTTCAGGGTTGATAAATCGGAGCAAATCGCCAATACCAATACCAACATTTTAGGCAGTATCTGGGGCATTTTCTGATAGTGCTATCAGTATCAGAACAATCCAACTGATCTCTGGCTAGAAAATGTTGACACAGTGCTGAGCCGCACATACTGTTGACCTGTTATGTCTCACTAAATATCTCTAACCCTGTAAAAGAAAATGGGTAACTTTAAATCTGTCAAATTAGTTATTACAGTGACTGCCTGGTGTTGAATACTGAGGAACCAGTTCAGCAATCTTTTTGAGCATGGTATATAGCAAGAGTATGTATGCTGTAGTGTTGTAGTCAAGACCGCACCAACCGAGACCAAGACATTACCGAGACCAGAGAGTACCGAGACCGAGACAAGGCCAAGACATTTAGAGGTTGAGACCGAGACAAGACCAAGACCATATATATCAAAGGAAAATCCTAACAAAACATCCCTCTCACACTGACACCGGGCAGGTAGCAGCTGCAGCTGGGAGAAATCTTTACACTATCAACGATTTGATGTTATCCTTTTTCACTCTTATCAGTAAGGCATGGACAAAAAGCCTATCAGCGGTGGTCTTGACCAGTCTCGTTCAAAAAACCTGAGTCCGCCCACTCTGAGACCGAGACAAGACCGAGTAAAAATGCCCTCGATTCCAAGACAAGACCAAGAACCTCCAAAAATGGTTTTGAGACCGGTTTCGAGACCAAGACCGATCTCTAGTACTACAACACTAGTATGCTGTCTTCCTAATATATTCTCCTTTTTGATTTTATACAGAGTGTACACCTTCATGTTATTTGGGGTGAGTAAGTTATTAATTCAATTATGAATAATCTCTTCATTCTCTTTATTGCGCATATTTAATGAGAGAATGCATGTCCATGTACGTTAATAATCATTAATTATGCTTTTTGCTTTGACGAAATAGAACAAATCCAAACAAATCTCTGGCGAGGACATTTTGAAAAGTGTTGGAGACTTGCAAAAGAGTGGCATTCCGCTCCCAGGCAATTCAACATATAAGGATGGCTTCTGGAGTGAAATGTGCACTGTACTCCAAACAACAGGAACAATCGGTACAGAGTTAATAAGGCCTATGAATGTAGTAAGGTGTGTACTTATCATGTTAATTCTCAGAAATTAAAAGCATGATTTATGACTTCTATAGATTACAATATATATTTGTTGTTTTCCTTTTGCAGAAAATGTCTGAAACTTCAAAAAATGGTGCTGGAAATGGACATCAGTCACCACAGCAGGTTGGTATTTAACTTTTGTCACTCAAAATGTTGTTATGTAATACATTATTTAAAAAATAATAGGACAGCGAGACAAAGCCTGATGAAGACAAATCTCCATCCGAGGTTGGTTATTTATGTGTGCCTACATGCTAAATAAATTTCACTGTCACTATACTTTACATGTTCAAATGTGTGTTGTCTTTCTTTCAAACCACAGCCAGCGTCCTCTCCTGTCCTGTCCCACGACAGCAAGAGCGAGACAAAGCCTGATGAAGACAAATCTCCATCCGAGGTTGGTTATTTATGTGTGCCTATATGCTAAATAAATTTCACTGTCACTATACTTTACATGTTCAAATGTGTGTTGTCTTTCTTTCAAACCACAGCCAGCGTCCTCTCCTGTCCTGTCCCACGACAGCAAGAGCGAGACAAAGCCAGAACAAGACAAATCTCCATCCGAGGTTGGTTATTTATGTGTGCCTACATGCTAAATAAATTTCACTGTCACTATACTTTACATGTTCAAATGTGTGTTGTCTTTCTTTCAAACCACAGCCGGCGTCTTCTACTGTCCTGTCCCACGACAGCAAGAGCGACAAAGAGCCAGAACAAGACAAATCTTCTGAAAAAGTTGGTCATCATTGTGTGTTATTTGCATTTAAACATCTTGGTCATGTTTGTGGAGCAATCAAGCCATGTCTGGTAATTAAAATGTTCCACTTTCAATCCCTGGCTCCTCTGTACATTTTGTCAAAGGCTCATTGACTTAGACATTGAGCC
Source organism: Eutrigla gurnardus (assembly GCF_963514095.1). Lineage (NCBI taxonomy): Eukaryota > Metazoa > Chordata > Actinopteri > Perciformes > Triglidae > Eutrigla > Eutrigla gurnardus. The sequence goes on from NC_139935.1 coordinate 1,350,907, forward strand.
CCAAATTCCTGTAGATAAGCAAGTCGGCAACTTGCTAGGTTGCCTCCTCCATCAAACAATGAATGTGTGTGTTTGAAAGGACGAATATGAGACATACATTGCAAAGCAGTTAGGACGATAGTGATATAAACAGGCAGTCCATTTGCCATTTACATGTTTATGTCTACTGAATGGTGCATGTTCCTTTGTAGTTATTTGTGTATATACAGAAAGGTTTTAATGAATATAGTTGATGATTTTAGTAGTCCAAATCATCTACCCTCATAAGACACAAGGGTTGCTGTAAATAAGTAAAATAAATATTGTAGTAATCAATCACACCATCATCATCAACATCATTATGCCGATCTAACTTATATTCAAAACCAAATAGAAACACAATTTTTTGTGAAAAAAAGTTATGGGAATGCTATTAATAATTGCATCTTACCGTTATTCAACCTCAAAAAACATTTTTACTTGAAGTGCTAGCTACTTATTGTCATTTGACAATTTATTAGTGGTATGTCTTGTATTTTGATATTAAACGTTTATTAAATGTGCAGAACTGACAGTTCAATGTTGGTTTATTTTTGTACTGAAACTGCTTCATTCTAATATGGCATTATTACAATGAATTGATCACATCTTAACTTAATATTGTCATACCTGTGTTGAGTAAAGAATTATACCCTACTTAATGTACAGTGCACGATAATAAGAAAAATATTAAAATGTTAACATTTAATGTCACAGCAATAACATTGTGCATTTTCTTTAGGAAACCTGGAGCAATACATCAGACGACGATGGATTCATCAGGATCCCACTACCGACAAATCCATCATTCTTTTTGATTGACAGAAAAGAGTGGACTGTCTTAAAACAAAAAAGAAAACACAGAGGGTTTGCAGGAATGCAGTGGACGAATGTGATTGCTAAAGGAGTGAGGACCATCCACCCTTTTTGCTCTGTAGCATTCAAAAGGCACAGGCTGAGAGTTGTCGGCTCAAACACAAGCCCAGAATTCTCGTGCCTGGGTTATTGCAGATCTCCGGACTGCCCAGTGACTTTCACTGTTACTGTGGAGAGGGAGGATGACCTGAAGGCAACCGTGGAGTTTCAAGGTGGGGAGTGTTTTCACAATAAAACTGAATTGAAAAGACGACAAATACGGGCAGAGGACAGAGCAAGAATTGGCCGGGATCTACAAAAACAGTTACCTCGAGCCATGTATCTCGAGAAGTTGGCCACAATTACTGACGATGTAATGGAGTCTGGGTGCAGGGATGAGGCTCCTACTCCTCAGGTCCTGAAGAGTATATCATGGAAAGTACGCCAGAGAAGCCGTCTTCACAGTAATGATATGCTAAGCCTCCAAATAATGCTGCAGAACAAAAAGAACAGCCCAGAGGAGGTTCTACAAAAGGTTTTTTTACATCCCAAAGGTGTTCTTTTGTGGTCCCTGAGGAGTATTGAAATCTTCCAGGATCGATGCAGGGAGGACATCATTTATTTGGATGCAACAGGGAGCATTAAAAAAAAGGAGAAGGGCTCCCCTCCCTTCTATGTCTACGAACTTGTGGTTCGCCATCCAACCAAAAAATGCTCTCCTTTGCCAGTTGCCACCTACCTGACATGTGATCACACAACAGCCTCAGTGTTGTATTTTTTGGAAGCATTTCAGACTGATGTGGCCAGGTGTTATGGACGAAAGGGCATGCGGGCACCCATCATGCTGATGTGTGATGGTTCAATGGTGCTGATGCAGGCAATATGTCTGTCATTTGCCAAGAAGAATTTGCATGACACCATTAACCATTACTACAATGTTGCTAGTGGCACAGCAACTAAAGCTGATTTTGAGGTGCCCATTCTCCATCGCTGCCTGAGCCATGTCATGAAGAATGCCAAAGACATGTGCAGAAAGTAGTAAGCATAACCTATTATTACTACTATTTTAGTAGCCTACATACAGTAAGTAAATAACAAGATATTTTTGCTGTAACTCCACGCACACTCACAGTTAAGAGGTGATGCATCTGCCTTCATTATGTGTATGGGAGAAACACAAAACATCAAGTCTACAGTCTTTCTCAAATTGTCTTAACATCATCTTTTCACAAAGAACTGAGTGGTACCAAAACATCTGTGTACTATTGATATTAACACTGGTGCTAACTGGTCTTCCCCATACAGACACATTACAGGGTTCTTGTTAGAGTTCCTTTAGAATTCCCATACCTGAGCTCTCTTAGTAAAATGCAAACAGTGATGATGTACTCGGTAAATTACCACTTGACCTGCATGTGCTACATAAAAGACACATAGGGTTATGGTACAAATAGTATAATCTAGTTTAATGCTGCCAGGTTAAATATACAAATTTTCCTTACATGACATGAAAATATTGAAACTTTTGCATTTTTACAACCCACAGTGCAGCGAACCACTACCATCTGGCCATGCATATTTTTGGACTGCTCACAACTGCAAGTTCTTTGGAAGACCTGGATGACATGGTGCAAAGTGCTGCAGTTGTGTTCTCAAGTCCATCCAGTGGGGCCAATGTTGAGAAGCACTTCAACAACCTCCAGTCATGGCTCAAAAGAACTGGAACTCAGTTTGATGAGACAGACAAGTCTCAACTGAGTACTGAAGACTTAACGGTAAATACAATTTTTGTTAAAGTCAGAACATTTATGTTGTCATTCACACACATTTAGAGAATATTAAAGTTTCAAGTCAAGGGGCTGTCTGGTGGTATTTGATGGTTCTGTTAGATTAAAGAAGACGTAAGGGTTACAATAGCATCAAATGTCAAATCATTATCACTTTTACAGCAACCTCACACCACTGAGCCCTGAAGTCCAAACCCAATACATCACAGAATTCCATTTGTATAGAGTTTGCAGCCTGTGCATACCACTGATAATCAGTTAGAAAAATACACAGGTCTTTCTCTGTATATTCTCATTAAAAGCACTGCACTCAAACTGATCTGGAAGACGCTGTCCAGTCACAGCGACATAAATTGTCTGAGGCAGCAAAAAGTCCTCACACCTCCCTTGAATGTAGAAGTCCCTCAGCTGTGTAGCAAATGTAGAGATCACTGCTGGCTGGTCCAACTCCGAGCCATGTGTTTGTTTAATTTTGGTCACTGACAGTAATGTCAGAGTGGTGATTAAACCCATGATACATTACATGTAAAATCCAGTGTTTTTAATGTGGAAGTTCAGTCTGTGTTGATGGTTAAGGCAGTCAACTGAAGCCAGAAATCCCTCAGTGTTGCTTTACTGATCAATGAAACTGAGTGTTCCGGCTGGAAAGGCTGCATCTGCTCTTTCTGCATTTGGTATGTCATTGATGTTTAGGAAGAGGTACAGGCTATTTCTGCTTGGATTTCAAGTCTCCTCTTCTGAGTAGCCACATGGCGTGTTGATGAGTATTTTTGTCACTTAACTACGTTCTGACCAATGGAGTAATAGCAATAGGATCAGGTGGTGACACATGGCAAAACAGACGTTGTTTCCAAAAGCTCCCGTGCAGTGCATTCTGGTTAATGTAGGCACCGCATGGGTCCATAAGCTTGAGAACTATTTTTTCTCTGTCAATATAGCAGAAATTAGGAATGTTTTTCAAAATACCATCAACACTGACTGGACATCCACAAGAAAAGTGGTGGATTGTCCCTTCAAGGTACATGCTGCCCTTTTCTTTAAACTATGCCCAGAGACAATACATAGAATCTTAACTCACAATGACATCCTCAGTCATTTTAGTGCATTATAGAGCGTTTTCAGACTTTTCACAAATCGTTTCGCACAAATGAGACTGCACCACTTGCAGGCCCTGACACACTGCACATGAAGGCACAATTCCACTCCTGCATTTACATTTATCAATATATTATAATTTTATATAAGATAGAATGAAATAGAGAGCAAAAGCAAAAATAAAGTTAGAAAAAGAAGAGAATAACTGCTTTTAAGCTAAGTACAGGTCTGATGGGACATATAGGCTAAAGGAGTGTATAAAAGTAGACACTGATCTGTTTTCAGGCTATGGGACAGGGTTAATGTCAAAAGTTCAAAGCTGAAATGGCTTTTTGTTGTTCATTCTGCGGGTGAAAGTGTCAATCATTGAGGGCATTGCTAGTCTAAATTTGTGTTAGAGGACTTGAAAGTTTCACACCACTTATCACAACTTTGGTTTGAACTTTAGGAACTCAAAGGAAACAATAAATTTGGGAGGCGCTACAGGGAAGTCATGTCCAGAGCTCCACTGGACATGGATGGGGAGCCCAACCCATACTTTTCTAAAGGCCTCGTGGAGTACATGTCAAAGTACCTGCTTCCCTATGCTGGACTTTGGAGCGGAATTATGCTTGGTTAGTTACATTGATTTATTTTTTATTTAGTTACCTACCTGTTTCCTGAATTTCATAAATTTACCGTAATGTATTTTCATCAAATAAAAACACATAACATCATTTATATCTATACTAAGGTGACCTTGGAAGGCATGGCAGTGGACAATCATATCAGGAGTCCACAAAGCAGTATGATGCCCTGTCAAACATCAAAAGACAAGTAATTCCAAGTTTTTATCTCAATGTAGAAGTTTTTCATATACCTGATATTGTGTTTGACAGCTTATTGAAATTATTACTAAACGTTATTGTGTGGTTCCTTTCGCAGAACATAACTGAGGACAACAAGACCCAGGGCATTATGGAGAAGAGCCAGTGGGACCTGAAACATATCCGCTTCCGTCCAGGCCGGCTAAACCGTTTGGATGACTTTGTGGTTCGGTACCAACTAACCCACAATGCAATGCTGAGGGAATATGGAGACTCGAAAAGGGCTTCTCATAGAAAGGTTTGCACTTTCTATTAATAATGTAATTGAAGATGTGATAGGCCAAACCTAGAGCATCCTTGGTCAAGTGTCACATGTGCTCGATAATTGACATTAAAGTTACACTAATCCTTTAAAGTATTTCTTTCCTGTTTTACCTTTGGCTGAAATCCATGAGTCAACAAGTATCATATATAAAGCTGACAGCATCCTTGGACCTGTGCAATAATTGTAAGGCAACAAAAATCATCTGGCTGTCCTTTTTACAGGAATTGATGTCTCTACACAATGTGAAGTCCAATGTTACACAAAATGTGCACGTTACCTGTGCTTCAATTTGCCCAGACACAGTTTGGCACATAAATGCCATGATTGGCTAAAATGTCTCTGAACATTCTGATATTGGGAAACAATCCTTACAGCAGTGCCTCAGAGGTCAAATGATGAAAAATCATCCTTCACAAACTCATTGTCACTGTAAGAAAATGACTTTGAATTGGTAATTAAGAGATATTAATGCTTTCTAAATTTTTACTTTCAAAATCTTTTGTAAAGAAACGATTTCGGAATTCAGTCATGGGAGCCAAAATGAAATGACCAAATGAGAAATAGTTGTTGTTAGTTGTAGTTTCAGTGGAAGCACCACTTAAAGAACACAATTATTGCCTCTTGGACCAATAGTCGACTAAGTTGAATGACAGCTGTATGTGATAGTTGTCAATACACCTCAAGTGTGAAGGTCATGGGTTCATCAATCAACAGTGAATAGCTGGTTATTCAATAATGACAGAATTTAATATGAGGAAATTTTTGGGCATATGGATACAAACTTCTGTAAGAAATATTGAAATCCTTTAAAAAAAAAAGAACGCACATCAAACAGTACCTGTACAATCGTTACAAGTTAATCAGATTTGGTCTATTAGCAGAAATGTTGTTGTCTTACATGTAATCTCTCTGTCTCTCTCTTTATATTGGTCTGCACCTGTTCTGCTAAGCGATTACAATTGTCAATGACTGCTTCCATTAATACATCTCTATGCAGACCTTCAGAGTCGAGGAAGAGAAATGGAAAGAGCGGCAGCAGAAAAAGAGGGGACGATATGTCACTGCAATCCGCAAGCCATTCCCCTTCCAAACATCCACAACAAAGGTACAGGCACATTTTGTAGTAAAATTAGGATGTACCATGTTTTGTAAATAAAGTGATACTGTTATTCAACATTTCTGCTACAGTGGAGGGACTGACAGTTTTAGAAATACATTGTCTGCTAAGCTTTGTTATTGATTTGACAGATAACATGACAAAGAACCTTTTTCAGCATCCATAACTTTAGTGCAAGGCTCTAAAGGTACGACCTGCGTCAGGTGTGCAGCCCCCAAACAAGACATGAAATGCATGCATTCGATTGTTATCATTCAATTTTAAATACCTTCTCTACCAACACCCTATTTTGAATGAACTCTTCCAATACTGCATCAAACTGTAATAATATTAGCAACCATCTGTCAGGTTTTGGAATGGCAACTTTTAGAAGGATTACAGTTGCATGGTAACTTGTGAGTGTTGTAGGGATTATCCTCTGTCATCAATGCTAGTGTACTATATTTAGTTTGACAAATCAGGTGTTTAACGTGAAGCAGACATCTCAAAGCCGCCAGAAGTTAATGTGTTTCCATGTAGGGCCCTCAATCATATGATGGCTCACTAAATTGGCGTTCAGTCATAGGTTTTCATGGTGGGAGTGGGAGGGCAGGCTCTTTGAATTGAACTTTAACATTACATCAGAGCAGTCTAAATATGTATGATTTGGTTTATAGAAAGTACAGTAGTATTCGAGGATTTTGCTGTTTTCCCACTCTCCCTGAGTAAGACTCTAATAAATGCCATTGAATGTATTTGATGTACTTTGTGAATATTGTATGGGATCAAATAACATACTAATGATCCTGCAGGCATCCAGGAATTCAGTAAAACTAAGCAAGTACACATAGAGCCTTTTTCCAAGCTTTAGCTGAGGGGAGGCCCACAGTTTCAGACTTCATGCACTCAGTAATTGGCACTGAGTCATGTAAACTTTGAGAATCCTAGCTTTAGCGTATTAAAAAAGCTTTATTTATCCTCACCTTATTATTATGCTACCTCTTTATTGGAGAAATAATGTATGTATATTACAATAGAAAAAAGGAAGCACCATTAAATGAGTGGACCTGATACATACATATATTTTTTTATGAACACTGTCAATAGGTTGATTCCTCTGTTGCTGAGGGGCCCGTTGGCACAGAAGCTAACAAGTCTTGCCAGGAGCCAAGGTCATCACTTCTGGAGAAAAACAAAGATGTCTTGGAGGCGCAAGCGGGAGTATGTGGGGCCATCCCAGAAAAGGCAGAGGAGCCATCGTTCGATTGCAAAAGCCCACAGCAACAGCATAAAAGGCTTTCTGTAAATCTGTCCCAAAACGTGGAGGTTTGTGTCTGGAAGGCTGATCTCACCACTTTTGGGGCAGATGCCATCGTCAATGCTGCCAATGTGGAGCTGAAGCACTTAGGTGGTCTGGCACAAGCCTTGAGTCAAGCTGGAGGGCCACAAATACAAAACGAGTGCAACCAACACATCACTCAATTTGGTCCATTAAAAACTGGCGACACAGTTGTCACCAATGCAGGAAATTTGAACTGTACAAAAATAATCCATGCAGTGGGCCCACAACTTCCTCATAAACCGAACACTGCAATGGTTTGTACAGCAAAAAGAAAACTGAGGCAAGCTGTACGGGGCATTTTGAAGGCAGTCGAAAAACACAGTTTTCATTCTGTTGCTATCCCCGCAATGCAAAGAGCGTGTGCCAAGATTCTTTGCAAAGGGGAGATGACAGCATCAAGTGTGCCAGTGAGGAACCTTTCCAAGAGCGGGGGTCAAAGTGCAGAACGACAGGTATGATTAGATTTAATTTACAATGTTATTCCGAAGAGATATAAAAGCATAATTATAAGTGATACTTATAACCAGCATTATATGTTATACGGAAGAAGATAGACTGGGAATAATGTATTTGTTAAGAGAGAGAAAACAAATTGCAACATTTAATGTATTATGTGTAAACATGTGTTGTCTTTGGTCTGGGTTGATCTGCAGCTCACCTCTTTGTGGAAAAAGAGAGACACAGAAGTAATAGTGTCTGTGGTCCCCTATCAGACCAGAGGGCACTCTCTCATCATCCACCACAGTGAGCTGCGTTCACTTCGACCCCACCAGTGGCTAACAGGCGAGGTATATTTTGTTTATTATTCTGTTAAAGCTGTAGTACCAATGACAAATCAATTGTAAAACATAGTGTTAGATCATGCTTTTCCAATTTTTGGAGTTCCAAGTGTTTACATAACAGTTAAGTTGCATCTCCCCCCATACAATTCCCTGATCTAGATCATTGAAGCCCAAATTCACATTGCTGCAAACGAGCTAGACATGGGAAATACATTATACCTGCTGAGCCACTACGTAGCAGGTGTGATACTGTTTGGCGAAAGGCAGCAGCTTGCCCACCAGATATTGGCAAAGGTACATAATGTCATATGTAGAAATGCAATTAAGAATAGACTGAGTATAGTAATTACCTGGATGTAAGTGGCTTTGCTAATGGTTTACCCCACTGACTGTAAATTAAGATGGAGCTCACATCTCCACTTCCACCCACAGTCAAAAGCCTAAATATCCCAGTTGAAAGTGCTGCCATCTTGCAGTGCTGAACAACCACCTTAAGTAATTCAAACTCAGTTCAAAAAACTGTATTTGTCCCCGGGGGGGCAATTGAAGGGGTAACTCAAGGTGGCTGATTAATGGGAGATGGGCTGCGCAGACACAGTACTTATATAAGAAGAGAAGGGCACTGAGGGTCTGCAATCCCCCGATTGGGTGGGAGGTGAAAAGATCTCCTTTCTGGATGCAAAGGCCGAGCCTTGGAGGGGTAAACCGATAGCAAAGCCCTTGAGAGGATGGAGCATGTATGAAATAGAAAAAATATTTGTTATCCATCATGCACAATATTTATATAATAATCTATCATTTCACATTCATTGAAAAGTAAAAAGAAATAATTAAATAAGCAAACAGCTAACAGTATTAACTTTTTGATCCTTTCACAGGTGAACTTTGAGAAATACCAGGGCATAGTTTCCTTTGTAAATGTTGGCACCATCCACTGGAAGCTTCTGGTTAGTAGGTGACTTCAAACTGTATATACATTAAAACTGTGTTATGTGTTTTATATACTGTACATCTAATCAATATTTGTGTAATTATTTTATTATATTTTTCAGTATGTCAACGCTGTCAACCAGACAGTATATCTGGTGGATCCTGCAAGAAGTTCTACAGAGGAAGCTGATTCATGCCATGCAGCACAAACAATCAGGTATTCATTCATTTAAAAAATCATCAAACACACACATCCATCAGAGATACACATTTTTGATGTATATGCATTTCTGCATCAAAAAAAGAACTATCTTTCCTACCCTGAAAATTACGTAGGGTCCCACCTATGTGTATTTCAACACAAAAATGTGATGGAGTTTTTCATGGTGCTTCGAGTGCTAGTGCAATTGGGAAGGTGCACAGACATACAGTATGTGACGTGGCTGGGACATTCCAACAGGGAATTGTCATTTTCCAAGCACAGTTAAGATTAATTTGTGTGGGATGGGCACAGGCAAGACAAGATGATCACAGCCATGCAGATATTCAGTACAATAGCACAAGGTGGGTCCACCTTAGTAGGAGTGCGTTAAAGGCTTCCTGTGATGAGCATGCACACTATCCATAGTTGTTGGAGTTGTTGAAAAGGTAATTGTCGAATAGGTAATAGATATTTTGTGATGGTAGGTTGGGGAAAGAGAGGGCAAAATAATTGCTTCGGTATGGACTTAGGGAAGAACTTAATATTTTGAGAATATTGTTTTTGTGCATTAAAGAAAACTTAAATTATTCAATGTTAATTTGGACCATATGCAGCAGACTTGCTCTGCTTTGTTGACATAATAAAATTGAAATAACTTCCATCATAAATCTCATATAGTGACTACCTGAAAATGAGGAGAGCAAGCCTCGGCCGAACCGAGTGGGTCGACATTAAATGGAAAGGAGGAGTTTTGACCCATCCAGTTCAGCGGGATGGCAATAGCTGTGGGGTCATTGTCACAATGGTAAGTGCTTTCAGTAATTGAAGAGCTTAATATATCATGTTACTATCAGTCATGTTAGGTCACAGTTGTGATTTGTAATTTAATTATTAATTAATTAATTTTAACTATCTATGCTATTACTGTATCTTTTGTGATCTAATAATATGATATAATAATATGAATAATATGAAAAATGTATGATTAAATAACATTAAATTAGGTTAATGTAGTTATGCGTTACAGCAGCTGTAAAGTACAGGAGACAGACACATAATGTTTTGAATATTTGTGATGATCTAGATGGCAAAGGAAGTGATGAAGGCCTTCCCAGCTGTCCCAGTTATGACATTTGGGACATCCAGAGTGAAAATGGCAGAGGAAAGAAGAACAATGGCTCTGCAGATACTGGAAGCCTCAGGTTTGTAAGGAAAGTGTTTCTTTGTTTTGGGGGAATACTAACCTAAATGCAGCATGATCAGGACATGTCAATGAATGGAACATTTAATTCACATGTTAGTTAAGAAATCTTCTTAAGGGCTATTTTTAGTTGAGGCGGTTGCCTCCCTATAGGGAGGTGTTCAAGGCACTTCCTGCTGGGAGGAGGCCGCGGGGCAGACTGAGGACTAGGTGGAGGTATTATATCCCCTGCCTAGCCTGGGAATACCTCGAGAGTGTTTTATGAGGCAAGGGTGCCAAGTCAGCAGAGCCCAAATTCAGAGAGCAGGATGAGTGAAAACTCTGAGTTAGTTAAGCCTGAGATGAGGGAAACTCTGGGTGATCCGTGTCAGAAAGAGAGATAACTTAAGCTCTGGTCAGTTAATCTGGTAATTGACTTTGTGAAGTTAATGTGCTCGCTTGTCACACAGCGGTGAGGTCTGTCTTGTCTTGGGTGTTTAATCCCTGAACCTGGGCTGTAAGGTCTCCCAGGTGAGCCGCCATCGCCGTCTGAAACTCTTCCTGACGGGTTAGCCGGGCTTCTTGGATTCTGAGAATCTCCTCCAGCTGCCGGGTCACTGCTAAGTCCATACTGGCCAAAGTGTACTGTCAGGCCTAGACTAAAAGGAGGACACAGATGCAGTATTAAAGCAGAAATCAACAGGCTTTTATTCTGAAATTGCTGGCTCAGACAGAGTGAAAACAAATAAGGCTATGAAACCTTAACTTGACTGAATCAGAACACTGAGGAGGAAAAACAAAAGGAAAAGGAGAAAACAAAACCACACCAACGGTGGGAACTCAACGAGTATCGGAGAATAAGAAACTAAACCTGACTAATCTCAATCCTAACTACACAACAGAAAACGCTCTCAAGGAGGTAGACAAAAAAAACTAAACCTGACTAATCTCAATCCTAACTAAACAACAGAAAACGCTCTCAAGGAGGTAGACATGGCTATAGAACACTGAATAACAGGAAACACAAAAACAACACAAAATCGCTCCCAGGTGGAGGAAATCAAACGGCTAAACTAAAAGCCGTGAGCAGAGCTACACTATGCAAAAGGTTACAACAAAAAATCACTCTTCTAGAGGCACAACAAAAAACAGAAACAAAAACCAGTGACAATTAAACAGGGCAGATACTTAACGGGACAAGGCTATGACGAAGGGCTTAGGTGAACGACAGGCGAAACACTTTGGCACAGGACAAGGGGAGACGCGGACTTAAGTACACAGAAGGGTAATGGGAAACAGGTGGAAACAATCAGGGATCAGGGAAGACGTCAGACTGGAGACACATGAGGAAGGGCAAGTGACCTGGAACGAGAGGAGAGTTAGGATTTCAAAATAAAACAGGAAATACATGAGACAAAAACACCCAAGACAAGACAGACCTCACCGCTGTGTGACATCGCTGGCATTTTTCTTTATCAATCTCAGAGTTTGTGTCTGACTCCTACCTTTTTGCTGAGCCTGAAGCAGCTGTCTGACACACCCTTTTCCTCGTTCATACAGTCGCGTTAATTTGATGGGATGTGCGCTTTTTAGATATGAAAGCACGTACCAGATCACTTCAGTTACAGAAGTTTCCTTTTTTTCAAACTTCAAATCCTGGTTAAATATTACTTTCTTACACAAGGACATTAACATGAGTGCTTTTATGATCGAGCTGTCATCAATGTAAGCATACAGACAGCAATTTCATGGTGGCTTCATCCTCATTCAGAATAAATGTATGAATCATCCTACTTTCTAACACTGAGAACGTGTGGACATGAAGGCAGCTTTCAGACTGTCAGTCTGTCCTTGTACTTTTACTTCACATCACAGAAGCAATCACTGTTTAATTTATATAAGACACAATGATTGTCTTAGTGTCATTGATTGCACTGATTGAACATTCCCATCATAGTCATCATATGTCACATATAAATATATTTTAAATACAATTTGAAAGTGTTGAAACTTCTTGACTGTCCACGCTGTTTTTTAAAGATAAATGTCATGGTCTGCATCAGCTCACATTCATATGTCTACCTCTGTATTGAATTGGAGGCTCTGTCTTTTATTTCCTTGTTGTCATGATGAATCATAGTATCGAAGCTACATTGCTGCTGGCTTTCTTGCACACACTTGTCTCAGAGTGAACATACTCAGAGTTGATTTAACTAGTTCTGTTCAGTTGTTTTGAAACAGACAAGTCAAAGTTTACGATCTCAGGCTCAGGCAAGTCATGGGTTGTCATTAGGCTCAGAGTTTGTTAAGCCTGCTTTCTTAAGTGGGGCCCTGGTGAAAGGCAAAGGTTCTGAAGCTGGGGTGTGGTTGAGAAAAGGGGCGGTATAGCGGAGAGGAGTATAAAAAAGAATTTGATTTCGATGAATGATACTTGCTGTGTAAAAATAATTAACTGACATGAATGCAGTCTTTTACTGAAAGTGTTGTAAGCTAGTTGTTAAGCTAATGTGGAATATGGGCTGTAGTTGAATTTTACACAAAATTGCTGTTGTTGATATGATACATTTCTTTATATTTCTCCTTATATTTTAGTGTTCGATTCAGCCAATAACTGTGCAATGTGTTCTGCGACAAAGCCTCCTGGAGCTGGGCCTCCACTAACTAATTGGGTGAGTTTTTCCTCCTTTTTTCAGGGTTGGTGGGTGGCAGGAATAATGTCTTGATTTTCATGTATTAGGGCCCGAGCGCCATCTGCACGAGGACCCTATTGTTTCAAGTTCAAAATGTTATTCTGCCGATAGAAGCGAATGTTTAGCAGCCTAAACATCCCCCAAAACTCCATAAACTCTGCACACATGTCACATCTGGTGAAATATGTTATGCTTCAACATGATTGGGTGTGTGTGTGGCCCCCTAATGCCGTGTCATGTGATGAAAAACCTTCTCTGATCTTCATGACATTTGCTGGAGTCTCAGGTGACTCGACATTCGATTTTAATTTTGCTGACACTGTCTGGAGGACTTTAGGATGCTAACAGAATCACCAAATTTGGCACGTAGGTTCAAAGTCATGAGTACTTTAATTTGATAACAAAAATGCCTTCAGGTGCGGCACAACAGCTTAGTAGCGCCCCCCTAATGGCTTTTCCAATTTTGTACGTACAGACAAACTCCTACACAAACCAAAGTTTGCACATTCGTCACGGACATTGATATCTGCTAGGGTCTGTGCCTTTTCAGTGACAAGATGGCTCCACAGCGCCTACTGGAAGATTTCAAGCGCCTCCTACACGCATATACATGCATGACATATGGTATGCATATGTAACATGACCACACACACAAAAAACCGTCTTGGACCTATACCCTCAGTCCAACAGAAAGTCTGCCATTTTGATTCACAGTTGAGATTTAGCCGCCAATTGGCACCATTTCACAGCCTTGTACTTTATTGAACTCCTCCTACAGATTTAACACCACAGACTTCACCAAATTGTCATATCCATAGTGCCACCCACTGGACACAGGAAGTCAACCTCATATCAATCAATCTGACTTTATTTATATAGCACTTTTCATGCAAATAACATGTAGCACAAAATTCTTTACACAATAAATGCACACACACACAAACACACTCATGCACACAAACACACACACACACACACACACACACACACACACACACACACACACGCACACACTCACACTTTCTCTCATACGTAACAAATGCATTAATTTTTGAAACAAGGCAACTGAAGGGCCATCTTACTGTCAGCCATTAGCAGTGCGGACAAACATCATCTGATTTACATGACATTTACAGGTTGTTTTCTCCACATTACACACTACAACATGACATATAAGTGATGGGTGATCTCTAGCGCATAGTGGAGGCAGTGTTATTTCACCAATTCAGACAACATTCCGTAAACGCGTGCACCTGCAGAAATCACGACCTCTGAGAGCGCCACAGCCGGACATACGTCGGCTCCGAGGGCCTGATCATCGCTGCTTGCAGCTTTAATTGTCATTGCCTTTAAACTTAGAGGTAGTAGCATTTGTAATCAGCTATGCTGGTGGTCTGTAAGGGGAAAGGAGTTAGGAGTTGAGTATTCAGATACATCAACATTTTTTCACTAAACAAATATGTGAAATGTTAATGTTCATATGTATGACTTAAAAAATGTTGAGTGTTTTTAGTGTTTGTGTTTTTCGTGTTTGACTGCACCACTGACTCTCAGAAAGAATACAGACACTGTAGTTACGTTGTTAGCAACTTTTTTTCTGAAATACTGACAGGTCTATATTTGTGAGAGTAACAAGAAAACGATGTTTGATATAACCATCTCTTCATTTTGTAGATCCAGTGTGAAAAATGCGAACGATGGTACCACGAACAGTGTCTAGACATGGACACCGCAGCCCTGGAAAAGGCCAGGGCAGAGAGCTGGAATTGCTGCTTGTGCCTTTAAACTACTTGACTGACCTTTGATTCAGTTCAATTACCATGTACAAAGTATGTATATAGGTTAAATTATATATAGGCATGCCTTTGTGTATTTGTGTGTGTATTTTTTAAGTTATGATTGCCATACATATATTTTTGCCTGCTCAGTTTTCATAGGGATTGTATTCTTTTGTTATTACTCACTATTACTTCTGGTGACATTTATTTTATGTACCTAATCTTTTTTGTAATGTAATTTGTGTTGTTATTACATTGATTATAAAGATTGCATTATTAGTATTATGAGTGTTATTGATAAAACTAGATTGTTTTGAATGGTATTATATATATGTCACATGTAAAGCTTCACACATTTTATATATCCTATCTAGGTCCCTGTGACAATCTAAAAACAGTATTTTTGGTTTATGATCCACTGGGGCTATTTATAAAAATTATCTGCAAATTGATGATCTAATCGAGATATTAGAGGGCTTTAATTTTGAAAGTCAAGATGAGCACTTCCAGTTATCATCTGAGTGAGTCTCTGAGGTGGAGTCCTATCAGTCTGAAGTGAAATGAGTCTGTGGAAACAGGGAGTTTTCTTTTAAAATAAATCTGAAATCAAAGGGAAATGTCATCAAAAATGTCACATTTCAGAGGGCTTTAATTTTGAAAATCCACATCAGATCTGACTGAAATTATCTGAGTGCTGCTCTGTAGTTGAGTACTATCAGTCTGAAGTGAAATGAGTCTGTGGAAACAGGGAGTTTTCGTTCAAAGTAAATCTGAAATCAAAGGGAAATGTCATCAAAAATGTCACATTTTAAAGGGCTTTAATTTTGAAAATCCACATCAGATCTGCCTGAAATTATCTGAGTGCAGCTCTAAGGTTGAGTACTATCAGTCTGAAGTGAAATGAGTCTGTGGAAACAGGGAGTTTTCTTTTAAAGTAAATCTGAAATCAAAGGGAAATGTCATCAAAAATGTCACATTTCAGAGGGCTTTAATTTTGAAAATCCACATCAGATCTTCCTGAAATTATCTGAGTGCAGCTCTGAGGTTGAGTACTATCAGTCTGAAATGAAATTAGTCTGTGGAAACAGGGAGTTTTCTTTTAAAGTAAATCTGAAATCAAAGGGAAATGTCATCAAAAATGTCACATTTCAGAGGGCTTTAATTTTGAAAATCCACATCAGATCTTCCTGAAATTATCTGAGTGCAGCTCTGAGGTTGAGTACTATTAGTCTGAAGTGAAATGAGTCTGTGGAAACAGGGAGTTTTCTTTTAAAGTAAATCTGAAATCAAAGGGAAATGTCATCAAAAATGTCACATTTAAGAGGGCTTTAATTTTGAAAATCCACATCAGATCTTCCTGAAATTATCTGAGTGCAGCTCTGAGGTTGAGTACTATCAGTCTGAAATGAAATTAGTCTGTGGAAACAGGGAGTTTTCTTTTAAAGTAAATCTGAAATCAAAGGGAAATGTCATCAAAAATGTCACATTTAAGAGGGCTTTAATTTTGAAAATCCACATCAGATCTTCCTGAAATTATCTGAGTGCAGCTCTGAGGTTGAGTACTATCAGTCTGAAATGAAATTAGTCTGTGGAAACAGGGAGTTTTCTTTTAAAGTAAATCTGAAATCAAAGGGAAATGTCATCAAAAATGTCACATTTAAGAGGGCTTTAATTTTGAAAATCCACATCAGATCTTCCTGAAATTATCTGAGTGCAGCTCTGAGGTTGAGTACTATCAGTCTGAAGTGAAATTAGTCTGTGGAAACAGGGAGTTTCCTCTTAACGTGAATCTGAATTTGAGGGAAGTATTGAAAATATTTTGAATTTCAGAGGGCTTTAATTTTGAAAATCCACATCACATCTTCCTGAAATTATCTGAGTGCAGCTCTGAGGTTGAGTACTATCAGTCTGAAGTGAAATGAGTCTGTGGAAACAGGGAGTTTTCTTTCAAAGTAAATCTGAAATCAAAGGGAAATGTCATCAAAAATGTCACATTTCAGAGGGCTTTAATTTTGAAAATCCACATCAGATCTACCTGAAATTATCTGAGTGCAGCTCTGAGGTTGAGTACTATCAGTCTGAAGTGAAATTAGTCTGTGGAAACAGGGAGTTTCCCTCCAATAGCAATCTGAACTTGAGGGAAATATGGATGATATTTGACATTTCAGAGGGCTTTAATTTTGAAAATCCACATCAGATCTACCTGAAATTATCTGAGTGCAGCTCTGAGGTTGAGTACTATCAGTCTGAAGTGAAATTAGTCTGTGGAAACAGGGAGTTTCCTCTTAACGTGGATCCGTACTTGAGGGAAATATTGATCATATTTGACTATTTAGTGGGGTTTTATTTTGAAATTCATCATCAGAAACTCCAGCTATTGTGTTAATTTTTACGTTGGACTATTTATTCACACAGATGAAATGTCATGGCCTCATGAATTAGGATGGTAAAATGAATTAAGTAAATAATCAATGAATTAACTCCTTAAATGTTCAATTAATTAATTAACTAATCGACTGAATGAATGAAATCATGTTAACTTGTAAAGTGTGTTCATAGGTCGGTGCTTTTATTTTGAATTCCGTTCATGGACTGCATTACCGTATTAGCTAACGTATACAGGCACCACAAATCAACTGGCGGCTAGGTTGACTGGGGATTTCGGAGTGGAGGCGGGCTTGACCGCAGTAGAGAGCGCGAGAGGAGGGGCTGACTGACAGAAGAGGTGAGAGCCGGTGAAGTGCTGTTAAAAAAAAAACTTTTGTTTTCTGTGCAAGACTATGGTAAACACTTAATCGCCCGGGCGTTTAATTGAACCGGCGTTTATTATGCCAAATGAGGTCGGACCCCGGCGGCTATTAGAGCACAGGCGCGTATTTGCACGCGGGCGATTATTTGGTCATCTACGGTAGTTAACGTCGGTAAAAACGGCACATTTTCCGCTTCGCTTGCGCTCGCTAACCTCTGTGGTAAATTAGCGTCAGTAGGCTAGCCGGCTGCCAGGACCTTCGATTCGTAACGTTAACGTACAATGCCAACAACAATAAAGTAACGTTCATTATCAATACGATTTAAAAGTCAGCTGGAAACATAAAAGTCATGTTACAGTATACTTACATGTGTACGCGGTTTGTGTCGGGCTGTCGCCAGAATCACCGCAGTCGTCCGCCATTATCCAAAACTTGTGAAGTCAGACGAGCCGCAATGCATTTTGGGAAGTTGAGTAGATTTAGCAAGGTCCGCTGTACTCAGAAATTCTTGCCAATGCAGTATACATCCGGGCATTTCTCGCGTACACAAATTCGCATACTATTGTATCTGAACGCACTACGTACTCAAATTTACGTCACAATTGAGTACGAGTAGGACGTTAGTATGGCATTTCGAACACAGCCTCATTTTCTTGATTCCAGGGGAGGAGACCACACCCCTCTCCAAGTGAGGTTATCTCAACCTCAGCACCGCTTAACCACACCCCTTAGATCTCTCATGAAAACCAGTCCATTCATTCGTGAAAACAGAGGGAAAAGAAAAGAAAGAAAAGGAGGAGCTACAATCCCTCTACTCCTAACACCTGGCAGCTCCCTAATGGTTTGACTTTCCTCTGCTAGCGAGTAATTATGGTCTTCGGCGCTGCATCAGATGTTTGTGTTTGTGTAGGCGTGTGTCAGAACACCTTCGATTAATCTGTGTATCATGCATTAAATGTGTGAGAAGCAAAAGTTGACACAACTAAGTGTTGTTTTTCTCCAACTTCAACAACAGACACTAAACTAAAAATAAATCCCTCAAATGAAACTTCTTTATGTCGATTTAAAATGGCAGAAGCCCTTTTCCATCTGAATTTACCTCCTTTACTTCGCTCAGCTTTTCCTCCACACACACATGATTTGCACCTCCGACACTGACTTGTGCAGACACAGCAACACGCGTGAAATTCACGCCTCTGTAACACAAACACATCTCGCCATCATGTGACAGGGACTGTATTTCCTGTCGGCGTGAGTGCAGGTTTATGTTGATTGATGCCGCTGTGTCGATCCTCGGTGTTAGATGAGAGCTTCTCTCCTGTGTGCAAACAGATTAAACACGGCGCCCTGGTGGTGGAGGGTTGAAGGTGCACCTCTCACCTGGCTGGAGTCCAAATTAAAAGCATGGACAAATACCTGGTGTGCGTTTCCTTCACTCTCAGGCATGAATCAACCAGC
>NC_139935.1:1375000-1377500 GCF_963514095.1 Eutrigla gurnardus
CACACACACACACACACACACACACACAGGGAGAGTGAGTGTCCTGGATACACACTCCTCACACACACACACACACACACACACACAGGGAGAGTGAGTGTCCTGGATACACACACACACACACACACACACACAGGGAGAGTGAGTGTCCTGGATACACACACACACACACACACACAGGGAGAGTGAGTGTCCTGGATACACACTCCTCTCACTCTGCTGTGTGATGTGAGATGAAAGGCATAGCGATGGCTTATCATCACCGTGTGTCCTATCAACGCTCTCTCCTCCAGATTATTCGCCTGGTTTTCAGAGAGCAGGAGCTTCCCGCGGTGACCACACGCCTGCAGCGAGCCTCGCTGCTGCATTTAAAGAGATGGAATGTTGACGATGAGTCACGCGTAGATATTCAGTTCTGGTGTCGTCAATACTGTAATGTTGAGGACATTTTTCTAAGCTGTGTGCAAAACACGCACCATTTAAAGGGATGAGCACTCAGTGAATGGATTCAGTGGCCACAGATTGAATCTGTGCATCAGCCCACGTGTCCTTGAGCAATGCTTTTTTCAGCTCGTCTGTTATATATAGAGCTTCTCCTTGTTCAAGGTGACATACAGACCCCTGAAAGGATAAAAACACTTGAGGAAAAGACACATTTAAGTTACTCCATCCTGAGTTTATGGTTGATATGTGACAGTTTTACACACATCCGTAGTTTGTTTTCCTCTAATC
Organism: Eutrigla gurnardus; assembly: GCF_963514095.1. Lineage (NCBI taxonomy): Eukaryota > Metazoa > Chordata > Actinopteri > Perciformes > Triglidae > Eutrigla > Eutrigla gurnardus. The sequence goes on from NC_139935.1 coordinate 1,375,733, forward strand.
TTTTTTAGTAGCTCCTTCGTTGTTGTCATCAGGGACTATTTTCAGCTGCGGATGAATACACATTTGGTCCTCTAGTGCTGGAAGGAAGGAAGGACGTTTTTAGACAATAATTTAGGTCTAATTGGGAATTGTTTGTCAAATTAATCTGTTAGAACTATTTGTTGACAGTCATTTAATTTGTTTCCCACAGACGGAAAGAAATCCTTTATATTAACTTGACATAAATACATTTGTACAATTATAATTAGTTTGTTTGAAGAATTACATTAAAGGTTCATGATGTCTTTATTATCCCAGAGGGGCAATCAAACAACCAACATAATATAAATGAATGGTAATAAGTGATTTAAAAGGCCAGTGACTGCAGGACGGATGGGTTTGTGTCCTGGTTTCTAAAGCAGTCACATGTCTGACTGTGATAACAGCGATTCAACAGGAAGTGATTGTAATCCGACCACGTGTCCAGTGTGATGTAGCATCAGGCCAAGGCCAACACGCTACAATTCCAGATGAACGGCAGCTCGACTGGCAAACGAGCAACAATGCTCACAGAATACCTCATCTCAGTTCACCGTTTTCTGCTTCCTCCCGCTGTTGCCAAGTGATTTAACACAATGATTCAACCTATTCCCTCCTTATGAAAGCTTTTGTTTTGCTGATTTAAACGCCCGCCGCTGTAGGTCACTCCCCCCGGGGGGGAAACGCTCTGGCACACAGGAAGTGGTGCGTTTTTATGTGTTATTTTGGAATAAATAGAAAATAGTGGCGAGGATGTGCTGTCAAAATAAAAGCCCAAAAATGGGTGAAACATCGTTTTCCCAATAAAGCAGCTCATATAAATAAATGTAGAGGTCGATCAATACACATCAGCATCCACATCTGCCTCAGAGTCTCTGCAACGTGAGGATGTCACATTAAAAGGAGAAAGACAGAGAAAGCAGCTCCGTGCTTTCTTCTGGCTCACCTTCATGTCAAATTGAAATGTTTCCAACGCAGCCCGACAATGGAGTTTGATAGCTGAACATTTCTATGCGATCAAACTCTGTGACTACATTTGCACAACAATGCCGAGAGACATCCATTGTCGGAGAGGAGAAGGAGATAGCGATTTCGGCACTGACAGAATCCTCAATAGAATAAAATGCAAGTCTCACTTTATAATCCTGCAGCTCCTGGCATTTTTGGTCATTTTAACAATTCTATAGACCACATAATGACACTCACTTTCCCTCGACACGAAAACGTTGTCTCTCCTCTCTTAAATCTGCTTTCTGCAGACTTTTGGGTTGCTGAAATGCATTCTGGGTGAAACAGATTCAGTAACTAAAACAGATGCAGACAAGCAGATTTTTAGGGAGGGGGGGGGGGGGGGGTAAATTACAACACTTGATCACAGAACAACCTGGAATGAAGCGGACGTAACGGGTTGATATGGAGGAGTGTGCACACATAATGAGCCGGGGATTGATGTTGGAAAGCATCTGCTTAAGGGCACCAGTGCATCTGCCGCCCTCCGTCCTGCAGGGCCTGGCGTCGGTTGCACCCTGAATTCAGCGACATCCCTCACTTAGATGAAGCCTGTCTGCACCCGGACCACGGGGAGAGCCGTAATGAGACGGCACATTATTACAACGTTGTGGTTTCCACGTCGACGCGGCCTGCAGACGCTGCCAACAGATGCTTCACGGTCGCTCGCAGTGAGGAAGCTATTTCTGGAGGAGAGCTGATTGCTGAGGCTCATTCCAAAATTGTCCCACACTGTTTTCAC
>NC_139935.1:1382500-1395000 GCF_963514095.1 Eutrigla gurnardus
TTGAATGGCCCGACACTCACACGAGCACAGGCTTCCCTGCGATGCGCGGATGCTGGAGGACCTCGGCCATGGTCTCCCGCGTCTCCTGGATCCGCTGGGCATCGCTGGAGTCCACCACAAACACGACGCCATGCGACTCCGAATAGTAGTTCTTCCAGATGCCCCTGATCCTCTTCCCACCGCCCAGGTCAAATATGGTCACCTCGAACTTGCCCTGCTTCAGGTCTATCTTGGAAAAGCCCACAGTAGGAGCCAAATCCTGGGGATTCTCTGAAAAAAAGCAAACAGAAATCATGTTAGCGGAGCATAAAAAAAATGTGTGAGCAGCGGAAAGAAATATAAAAGCAGCCGAGCATTACTGTCAGGCAGCTTGATTTAAAATAAACATGATAATAAATATTAAAACAGAAGAATAAGTGAGGCGTAACAAGATGTTATAAAACTAGTCTTTTACATTATTTAGAAGGATCTTTTTTAAACAAGAAAAATGTGCAAAACGTTAAATCTACATTATTGACAGCCCTCACCTCCTTGGATTCCTCGTACTGTGGCGGTCTTCCCGGCGTTATCCAGCCCCACCATAAGCAGAGTCACTTTCCTGTTGGGGGGAGAATGAAAACACATGAGCACAGACATGGTGTCGGGGTTGGAGGTGGGGGGCAGGAGAAGCACCCGATGCCATCTCGGTGCCCTCCCCTGCATCCAAATGTACAGTACCAAAGCTACTTGAGCTGGCATGAGAGCCCATGATGCACACATGGGGGAACAGATTAGCCAATTTATAATCTGAATGCAAACAGGGATCTGCCCAATAACCCGAGTGAGTCAGCAGCAGTCACATGGTCAGCTAACTATCTGCTCAAGGCCGTACTCCTGCTTGTTATTCTAATTCTATTTTACTGATTGTAGTATTGATAATTCACTTTTTCTGTCACCTAGAATCATTTCACTGCATTTTAAGAAATGCACGCTGGTATTAGTATTAGTCATGGATGTTCAAAAAGCCTGGTGGATCCTGTAAAGCAACACAAGTCATACCAGCAAGCATGCATTCATTTACCAAACAACAACAAGCACAACTTCGTCGCCCGGATGCATACTTAACTTCGACACTTGCGCCGAAAAGACATCAACCGCACTATCCATCTAACTGTCCTCTCCAGCCAGCTGGCCTTCATCGTGGCGGCCGCTTGATGCAAACGGCCAAAACAAAGGTTGAGACGCCGTCTGCCCTTTGTGTCCACTAACCTCCTCTAAACCCTCGCTGCTACAAAAACCCCTGACAGCAGCCGGCCGGGAGGAAGAGACCCGCTGAACAGACCTGGCCCGAGGATTAGGCGAGGATTTCTCACTAAGTCCAGAAGGATCAGGTGCCTCGCCACAACCACGTGGGTTCAGTACCCAAAATGACATTTTCCAGGTCCTGCTGCTTCACACTCTAACTGTTTAGCATTGTTCTGCATCCAAAAGGTTCATAAGATGCACACAGAACAGCAAGTCTGTGACACAAAGTTGAAATAAAGTAGTGTGATTATCATCAAGACCTTGTTTACCCAATATATACCTAATAATAATAAACAAACACACAAATATATATATATATAAATACACACACACATATATATGTATATATATACACATATATAATAATAATAATAACAATAATAAACACACATACATAGAACACAGCTCAAATATTGGCATACATTATAATATATATTATATATTGGCATCAGTCGTATGATAGTGACTGTAGTCTCTGGACTGTGACGTCAACAAATAAACACAAATAAAAGTGAACTTACCTTGAGGGCTCTCGCCAGCGTTTCAGCCAGTTGCAGCAGTTCGCCATCAGGCTAAACATCGCAGTCCGAGTCCGATCAAGTGGTCATCTGAAACCCGTTTAGCCCCCCTGATCGATGCTTTAAAGGCTAAAACTGGCTAAATAGCGAGCTAACTCATGTTAGCATCAAACTAGCATCGACTTTAAAAAAAACATAAAACCCGAGTGGCGGTTATCATGCGTTACCGGTAAAACGTTTTGATTCACATAACGTTAATTTCCAAGCTAATACACAAATCCGCGTCCCGTTACTTACGGTTAGCTGAAGCTAATGTAGCTAGCTATAACGGTTCCTCGTCTAAGTTCAGCCTCCGTACCCGAGCGAGCCTGCTAGCTCGCGAGCTAACGTGACGCTCGCTAATTTAAAAATAAACAGAGTTTTATAAACAACCGAACGTAGCAACGTTCACTCTCGAAACGAGAGCTAACGCTACTTAGCGTTAGCCGACGTACCGCTTTGTTTACGCCGTCTGTTTCTGCTGCTAGGCTGCAGACGTGCTTACGTCACCCGGCGCTGTCAACGAATCAGCGTCGAGGGATGCTGTGAGAGTCTGTTGAATGAGCGCCCTCCTGTGGACAATTACACTACCTGCAGTTGGTTGACCACGTTGACGTCATCCAGCGTAGTCAACGAATCAGCGTCGAGGGATGCTGGGCGAGTTTGTTTTAAGAGCGCCCTCCTGTGGACAATTACATAACCTACAGTTGTGATGGTCAATTATTATTATTATTTGTTTTAATCATCTTTATTCTACCTTTATTTTAAGATCACTTAATGTAGGAATCTGTCCGTTTCTGCTGTAAGTCTCTATTTTATTTTATTTTGATTCTACCTTTATTGAACCAGGAAGTTGCATTGAGATCAAAATAATCAACATACATTATGTTCTAATTTTTGTTATTATTATGTTGTTATTGTTATTTTTAAAGCATAAATATCAACACCCGGGTAAAACCTGAAGCAAACTTTAACATTAGATAAACATAATACATAAGAAAAAGCATAAACATGTATTCAAAATAATTTAAAACAACGCCATATGCAAGCTGCTATAATACACAATGTCTGAGGCTAAAAAAAAAAGAAAGTGGCGGGTGTAGAGGTGCTTCTTATATTTTATAGCACCTTGGAGAAATACTGCACAGCCGCCAACATAAAAACAACAAAATAGAACTGAAATAATCCATCAAAACAACCGTTAAGGACCCAGAGAAAAGCACAAAAATCCATGCTCCAGTTGTTGTGATATAAACTGGCACAACATCTATTTTCTAGAAAAGGGATGACAAAAAAAGATATTACAAACATGAACTGAATTCAAGAGTGACAACAGGAGATATAGGATGTAACAGTCAAAGCACTGAAGCTGACAAATCTTTTCTTTCTGCTTCACCAAAAGTATATCAGACCCTCTGCAGACTGTGTTTTTAATAATATCATGTATTACATTTTAATGTGCACTCACAGGTGAGGCTCAACTTGACCTGCCTAACATGTAAATACTCAAATAAAGCACAAGTATGCTTCTTAAGTTAATTGTCACACGCCCTTTCTTTTCTCCAGGAAGGCTGAGATGTTTACTGCGCATGCGCCTCATTGCGCCGTTCACAACCGGATCAGAGCTGTTTCTACTCAAGGAAGCAGCGAGCTGCCATCATTCGGAGGTAAAACTTTGCTCCTGTAGCGTGTTAGTATTTTATAATATATAAATATGATATAGTAACATGTATTTTGTCTCCGGTTGCTCTTTAAACGTGGGTTTCCTGCTGTTTGACGTTTGTTTTCACACGTTGCGATAGTCCTCGTTACTGCCGCGGTCAAGCCAGCCGCAACTCCGATCTCCGTGGTCAAATCAGCCGCACTTCAATTTCGAGTGAACAAGTCCGGTTTTCAAAATAAAGGTATTAAGAACATCCATCCATCCATCCATTTTCTACCGCTTATCCTGTATTTAGGGTCACGGGGTTGCTGGAGCCAATCCCAGCTATCATTGGGAGAAGGCAGGGTACACCCTGGACAGGACGGTATTAAGAACAGTAAGCTATATATCGAACCTACCAACCATTGAAAATAAAATGTTACATTAAAGTGTTTCATGCACCTATGATGAATAAAAAACACTTGTTATCATTTGTTTTACTGCACCAATGTGGAGAAATGCCAAAATAAAAGTCCCATATTTATACCTGAGATTGCATCTTTGCCCATATTTGAGCTACAGTAAAAACACTTTGCTCAATAATTCCTGGCTATGGGTGGTATATTTGACTTCTACACATAATTGACTACAAGTATGTTTAATATGAACCATTTTTACTGTACCAATTAAGAGAAATTACGAAGTTAAAGTCCTACATTTAACGAATAATAGGTCGATTTCTGAATATTTGAGGTGCTATAAAAAATAAGTTTCTCAATAATTCCAGAATGACACTGATTGACTTGAGTTGAGAACATCTCTGACAACATACATACCGAAAATCAAGCATTTTTACTGTACCAATTAAGAGAAATTACAAAGTAAAAGTCCTACATTTAACGAATAATAGGTAGATTTCTGAATATTTGGGGTGCTATAAGAATACTTTTCTCAATAATTCCAGAATGATACTGATATATTTGTATTGAGGACATCTCTGACTAAATACATACCGAAAATCACGCATTTTTACTGTACCAATTAAGAGAAATTACGAAGTTAAAGTCCTACATTTAACGAATAATAGGTCGATTTCTGAATATTTGAGGTGCTATAAAAAATAAGTTTCTCAATAATTCCAGAATGACACTGATATATTTGTATTGAGGACATCTCTGACTACATACCCACCGAAAATCAAGCATTTTTACTGTACCAATTAAGAGAAATTACAAAGTAAAAGTCCTACATTTAACGAATAATAGGTATATTTCTGAATATTTGGGGTGCTATAAGAATACTTTTCTCAATAATTCCAGAATGATACTGATATATTTGTATTGAGTACATCTCTTACTACACACATACTGAAAATCAAGCATTTCTACTGTACCAATTAAGAGAAATTACAAAGTAAAAGTCCTACATTTAACGAATAATTATTGAGTAAAGTATTTTTATAGTTCCTTAAATATTCAGAAATCTATGTATTTGGTAAAGATGTAGAACATTTACTTTGTAATATATGTTAATTAGTACAGTAAAAATGCTTGATTTACAGTCTGTATTTAGTCAGAGATGTCCTTAACACCAATATATCAGTATCATTCTGGAATTATTGAGAATAGTACTTTTTATAACACCTTAAATATTCATACCTCTACCTATTATTCGTTAAATGTAGGACTTTTACTTTGTAATTTCTCTTAATTGGTACAGTAAAAATGCGTGATTTTCGGTATGTATTTAGTCAGAGATGTCCTCAATACAAATATATCAGTATCATTTTGGAATTATTGAGAAAAGTATTCTTATAGCACCCCAAATGTTCAGAAATATACCTATTATTCGTTAAATGTAGGACTTTTACTTTGTAATTTCTCTTAATTGGTACAGTAAAAATGCTTGATTTTTGGTATGTATGTAGTCAGAGATCACCTGAACACAAATCAATCAGTGTCATTCTGGAATTATTGAGCAAAGTCTTTTTACAGTAAGTCAAATATGGTCAACGATGCAATCTGCATGTATAAATATGGGACTTTGTTATTGAATTTCTCCACATTGCTACAGTAGAAATGCTTGATTTAAAGTATAGTTGTAGTCCTCTATGTGTAGAAGTCAAATATACCACCCATAGCCAGGAATTATTGAGCAAAGTCTTTTTACAGTAAGTCAAATATGGTCAACGATGCAATCTGCATGTATAAATATGGGACATTTATACTTGAATTTCTCCACATTGGTGCAGTAAAAATGCTTCATATTAAACATACTTGTAGTCAATTATGTGTAGAAGTCAAATATACCACCCATAGCCAGGAATTATTGAGCAAAGTGTTTTTACAGTAGCTCAAATATGGGCAAAGATGCAATCTCAGGTATAAATATGGGACTTTTATTTTGGCATTTCTCCACATTGGTGCAGTAAAACAAATGATAACAAGTGTTTTTTATTCGTCATAGGTGCATGAAACACTTTAATGTAACATTTTATTTTCAATGGTTGGTAGGTTCGATATATAGCTTACTGTTCTTAATACCTTTATTTTGAAAACCGGAAGTAATACGATGTTTCTCCGCATTTACCGCAACGCTGAGAATACTTGTACACTCGAAATTTAAGTGCGGCTGATTTGACCACGGAGAACGGAGTTGCGGCTGGCTTGACCGCGGTTCGTTACCGTGACGAATGCGCATGTCCGATTGTACGCGTGCACGCGTGTTTGACCTACTTTTTTCTCCTTCATGCAACTTCACTTTTACAAGTGTGTTGACTTACAGAATCAGATCACACAACGATCATGATGATGGATTATTAATTAATTTAAATGATGCTGCTGAGAATTAACTGCATCCATAATCAAACTGCGTGATATGATTATGAAGAGTGAGTACTTTAAGTACATTTTGATGACTTTTACAGCTGGTGTGTACTCTGGGGAGAATTCACAAACTGTTTGTACTCATATGCTAATAGTACAAACCCTTGTCTTCTTGTTAATGATATTAATAATCCTATTAATATCAGTAATTCTATTGATATTGAAAACCACAGGCAGACTCAGCTGACTGAGTGATGTTTTCCAGGTGTTTTCTGCACTCCTGCCTCCACATGACGCGTGTCTTCGTGTACGGCACCCTGAAGAAGGGCCAGCCCAACTACTACCGCATGTTTGACAGCGCCAATGGGAAGGTGGAGTTCCTGGCCTCGGCCCGCACCGTCCAGAAATACCCGCTGGTGATCGCCGGCAAGCACAACATCCCGTTCCTCCTGAACATCCCGGGCCAGGGTCACCGGGTCCAAGGGGAGGTCTACGAGGTGGACGACAGGATGCTGGCCTACCTGGACGACTTTGAGCAGGTTCACCACATGTACCAGCGCACCGTGGCCCAGCTGGAGGTGACGGAGTGGGTGGGGGGGGCGGAGGGGCCGGCGGCGGGGAGCATCATGGAAGCGTTTGTGTACAGCACCACCACGTACCAGCCGGACTGGCCCTCGCTGCCCAGCCACGAGAGCTACGACGCCTTCGGAGATCACGGGCTGGAGTACGCGTGCAGAGAAGGACGGGACTGACGGGTCCACGTGGGTCCATCAGCCTCCAAACAGAGACGATGCACTCCTTTTATTTTAGGATTCATCACAACTCCTAAGAATGTCCCGTAGTGGTCTTCATCCTGGGCACTCACGTCATTCCACCTTTTTCATGATAATCAACAGAGAAATGACTTTTTTATTCAAAGTAAATCATTTGTCTGGACTTTGATGTACGTTTTGTTGTGTGTCCGGTTTCTCGTTTTGTAACCCGTGAAAGCTCGAGATAAAAATCAGGGGAAAAATCGTCTGTTTCTTTTGTTCTTCTTATGAACACAATATTTTTCTCATTTTTATTTAGAATATTAAAATCCAGAAAGTACATGAGAGAAGGTATTCTGGTAAACCAGTGAAATCTCTGTTGGCGTTGGAAGCAGGTTTGTCCTTTCAGAAGGAAGAAGAAGGAAACAAAAAGGAACATTTCACAGTGTATCAAAGAACTGTACAAGAAGGAAAACAGATGGATGTCTTCTAAATCACGTCCAAACTGGCATCACACTGAACTCATCTCCTAGAAAACACTGATGGCCACGAGTGTGTTCACGTGTTTAAAAAGCCTTATTCAAGCATCGTGTCGTCACGGGGATATTCACTGAGCAACTTATTAAAATGCAAAAACAAAAAGTCATGCTTCAGTGTCCCAAATACGCTTATCATAAAGATAAAAATCCTCCTTAAATCTGTGTGTGTGTGAACACTCATGGTGGTAAAGGAAGAGCAGCGGTGCGTTGCCAGTTTGGAGTTTGCTCAGACTCTGGTGGTGCAGGAAGAGTGTGACTAGAGGTGAAGGTACAGGAGGGGGAGGCCGTGATTATTCCGTGTCTATAATAAAGAGTCTTTTCTGGTGCTTGTGCAGTCTGAAGTCCAGACCTCCACCCGGGCGGAGGCCGACCCGTCAGTAGAGGTCTTTCCTGCTCGGCAGCGAGCGGCTGGCGGAGCAGGTGGCGCTGCGGATCACCTCCATCCACCTGGAGATGTGGAAATATCATCACGTTATTGTAACACGTGACATTAACACAGACGCTGCTGCTGCTGGCTAGGAACTGTGAATATTGTAAAACGGCATATAAAATGATGATACGACCTCCTCTGAGCTTTATTTATTACAGCTACGTCCGTGCAGCTGAGTTACAGATGTGTAAAAGTATAATAGATAAGAAACACAGGGACCTTTCGAAGGTGTACTCGCTCTCGGATCTGAAGTAGTAGACGTGGGATTTAAAGTGGAGTTTGAAGACGTAGTCCTTGTGGATGTTCTCGGACTCGGCGGGGACGGTGACGGAGTAGCCCAGCAGAGGGAGGCTGGCCAGAGGGTAGTCATCCTGCAAAGCAGCCGGACAGGAAGTCCTCAGTCATCAGCTTATCAACATCACTGTTCATCTCACGTGTGTGAATATCCAACCTGGTGGGACTTGTAGAAGAAGAGGCTGAAGTTGGTGAAGACCACCCAGAGTTTCTGCCAGCCGTTGCTGTTCTTAAACTTCCTCAGCAGGTTTCCTGACAGCTGGTTCTGCAAACACCAGAGGAGAAAGCTGAGTCAGCGAAAGGCACGCGAGGCCCAAATAAACCGGAAACAAACATTTCCATTACTGAGTTAGAAACGGGAAAGACAGGGAAAGACAAATCTGGAAGGTTTAGCTCTCAATACAAAATCAGGACATCACAAATTATAATTAACAGACTATCTGGCACAGTGAGTAACTCTTGGAATTAGTTTGTCTAGTAAAATGTGTTTTTTGTGTGTCTTTCTGCAGTACCGCTCCACTCCAGCAGGTGTCATTCTAACAGCAAACCACAGAGAGAGAAAGGGGCCCCTGAGGGCTTCTGAGGGGCCTCGAGGTGTAAATGGACAAACGGTCAAATGGAAGAGTGAGACAGGAGAGACACGAGGTGGAAGACGAGGAGAAAACAGGACAAAAACACAACCACGAGGGGAAGAGTGAGACGGAGGGACACGAGGTGGAAGACGAGGAGAAAACAGGACAAAAACACAACCACGAGGGGAAGAGTGAGACGGAGGGACACGAGGTGGAAGACGAGGAGAAAACAGGACAAAAACACAACCACGAGGGGAAGAGTGAGACGGAGGGACACGAGGTGGAAGACGAGGAGAAAACAGGACAAAAACACAACCACGAGGGGAAGAGTGAGACGGAGGGACACGAGGTGGAAGACGAGGAGAGAACAGGACAAAAACACAACCACGAGGGGAAGAGTGAGACAGTAGAGACACGAGGTGGAAGACGAGGAGAGAACAGGACAAAAACACAACCACGAGGGGAAGAGTGAGACGGAGGGACACGAGGTGGAAGACGAGGAGAAAACAGGACAAAAACACAACCACGAGGGGAAGAGTGAGACGGAGGGACACGAGGTGGAAGACGAGGAGAGAACAGGACAAAAACACAACCACGAGGGGAAGAGTGAGACAGTAGAGACACGAGGTGGAAGACGAGGAGAGAACAGGACAAAAACACAACCACGAGGGGAAGAGTGAGACGGAGGGACACGAGGTGGAAGACGAGGAGAAAACAGGACAAAAACACAACCACGAGGGGAAGAGTGAGACGGGAGAGACACGAGGTGGAAGACGAGGAGAAAACAGGACAAAAACACAACCACGAGGGGAAGAGTGAGACAGTAGAGACACGAGGTGGAAGACGAGGAGAGAACAGGACAAAAACACAACCACGAGGGGAAGAGTGAGACGGAGGGACACGAGGTGGAAGACGAGGAGAAAACAGGACAAAAACACAACCACGAGGGGAAGAGTGAGACGGGAGAGACACGAGGTGGAAGACGAGGAGAAAACAGGACAAAAACACAACCACGAGGGGAAGAGTGAGACAGTAGAGACACAAGGTGGAAGACGAGGAGAGAACAGGACAAAAACACAACCACGAGGGGAAGAGTGAGACGGAGGGACACGAGGTGGAAGACGAGGAGAAAACAGGACAAAAACACAACCACGAGGGGAAGAGTGAGACGGGAGAGACACGAGGTGGAAGACGAGGAGAAAACAGGACAAAAACACAACCACGAGGGGAAGAGTGAGACGGAGGGACACGAGGTGGAAGACGAGGAGAGAACAGGACAAAAACACAACCACGAGGGGAAGAGTGAGACGGAGGGACACGAGGTGGAAGACGAGGAGAAAACAGGACAAAAACACAACCACGAGGGGAAGAGTGAGACGGAGGGACACGAGGTGGAAGACGAGGAGAAAACAGGACAAAAACACAACCACAAGGGGAAGAGTGAGACGGAGGGACACGAGGTGGAAGACGAGGAGAAAACAGGACAAAAACACAACCACGAGGGGAAGAGTGAGACGGAGGGACACGAGGTGGAAGACGAGGAGAGAACAGGACAAAAACTCAACCACGAGGGGAAGAGTGAGACGGAGAGACACGAGGTGGAAGACGAGGAGAGAACAGGACAAAAACACAACCACGAGGGGAAGAGTGAGACGGAGGGACGCGAGGTGGAAGACGAGGAGAAAACAGGACAAAAACACAACCACGAGGGGAAGAGTGAGACGGGAGAGACGCGAGGTGGAAGACGAGGAGAAAACAGGACAAAAACACAACCACGAGGGGAAGAGTGAGACAGTAGAGACACGAGGTGGAAGACGAGGAGAGAACAGGACAAAAACACAACCACGAGGGGAAGAGTGAGACGGAGGGACACGAGGTGAAAGACGAGGAGAAAACAGGACAAAAACACAACCACGAGGGGAAGAGTGAGACGGGAGAGACACGAGGTGGAAGACGAGGAGAAAACAGGACAAAAACACAACCACGAGGGGAAGAGTGAGACGGAGGGACACGAGGTGGAAGACGAGGAGAGAACAGGACAAAAACACAACCACGAGGGGAAGAGTGAGACGGAGGGACACGAGGTGGAAGACGAGGAGAAAACAGGACAAAAACACAACCACGAGGGGAAGAGTGAGACGGAGGGACACGAGGTGGAAGACGAGGAGAGAACAGGACAAAAACACAACCACGAGGGGAAGAGTGAGACGGAGGGACACGAGGTGGAAGACGAGGAGAGAAGAGGACAAAAACACAACCACGAGGGGAAGAGTGAGACGGAGGGACACAAGGTGGAAGATGAGGAGAGAACAGGACAAAAACACAACCACGAGGGGAAGAGTGAGACGGAGGGACACGAGGTGGAAGACGAGGAGAGAACAGGACAAAAACACAACCACGAGGGGAAGAGTGAGACGGAGGGACACGAGGTGGAAGACGAGGAGAGAACAGGACAAAAACACAACCACGAGGGGAAGAGTGAGACGGAGGGACACGAGGTGGAAGACGAGGAGAGAACAGGACAAAAACACAACCACGAGGGGAAGAGTGAGACGGAGAGACACGAGGTGGAAGACGAGGAGAGAACAGGACAAAAACACAACCACGAGGGGAAGAGTGAGACAGTAGAGACACGAGGTGGAAGACGAGGAGAGAACAGGACAAAAACACAACCACGAGGGGAAGAGTGAGACGGAGGGACACGAGGTGGAAGACGAGGAGAGAACAGGACAAAAACACAACCACGAGGGGAAGAGTGAGACGGAGAGACACGAGGTGGAAGACGAGGAGAGAACAGGACAAAAACACAACCACGAGGGGAAGAGTGAGACAGTAGAGACACGAGGTGGAAGACGAGGAGAGAACAGGACAAAAACACAACCACGAGGGGAAGAGTGAGACGGAGGGACACGAGGTGGAAGACGAGGAGAGAACAGGACAAAAACACAACCACGAGGGGAAGAGTGAGACAGTAGAGACACGAGGTGGAAGACGAGGAGAGAACAGGACAAAAACACAACCACGAGGGGAAGAGTGAGACGGAGGGACACGAGGTGGAAGACGAGGAGAGAACAGGACAAAAACACAACCACGAGGGGAAGAGTGAGACGGAGGGACACGAGGTGGAAGACGAGGAGAGAACAGGACAAAAACACAACCACGAGGGGAAGAGTGAGACGGAGGGACACGAGGTGGAAGACGAGGAGAGAACAGGACAAAAACACAACCACGAGGGGAAGAGTGAGACGGAGGGACACGAGGTGGAAGACGAGGAGAGAACAGGACAAAAACACAACCACGAGGGGAAGAGTGAGACGGAGGGACACGAGGTGGAAGACGAGGAGAGAACAGGACAAAAACACAACCACGAGGGGAAGAGTGAGACGGAGGGACACGAGGTGGAAGACGAGGAGAAAACAGGACAAAAACACAACCACGAGGGGAAGAGTGAGACGGAGGGACACAAGGTGGAAGACAAGGAGAGAACAGGACAAAAACACAACCACGAGGGGAAGAGTGAGACAGGAGAGACACGAGGTGGAAGACGAGGAGAAAACAGGACAAAAACACAACCACGAGGGGAAGAGTGAGACGGAGGGACACGA
>NC_139935.1:1400000-1432500 GCF_963514095.1 Eutrigla gurnardus
CGACACAGAGGTGTTATATCCCCCCTTCAGAGTAAATCACACCGTTATGACAGAGAGTGCAGACGGGAGGCCGTCCAGCTGTTTCAGGGGAGGACTCGGTGGGGGAGACGAAGGGTGACGGGGGGTGGGGGTGGTGGGAGGGGGTGGTGAGGGGGTGGTGGGGGTAGGAGGGGGTGGGGATCTCAGGCCTGAGCGGTGCCAGCCAAAGAAAACATTTAAGAGGTTTTTAAAAAGTGCTAGCGTGTGCCAGTTCCTCCCCACATCAGAGACGCCTGGAAACTACCGTCGGGAGGAAAACAGCTGAGAGGGGGGAAAAGACGAAGGGAATTATCTTATTTTCTCCTCCACGCCGAGGTCAGAGGTCAGCGTCTTCATATTAAGGGGATAGAGGCAGGTGTTTGCTGGCCTGGACTCATTATCCAGAGACACCCACATGAAGCTGCACTTTTTCATCTCTGGATTTAAGATGCAGACGTGGGGTTTACGCATGCAGACACAGCGACTTTTAGTGGTTTTACTTGTAAACTAAAAACCCAGAGCTAATAGTCTGTCGTCTAAAAGAACAAACGAGATGTTAGTCTGCTGGCTGGAGAAGGGAGGGGAATTAACACGCATGCTTTCTTGTGGGGAGCGACAGACAGAATGTTAGAAAACACAAGGAGCTGAAATACGCTCACTGGGAGGCCGTTCTTTGATTCTTTTACATCCGTCATTTGTCCTGAACAAGAAAAACGCTCATAAAGCCTCAGTCTTCAGTCCTGGGCCAAACTAAAAGCAGCCTGTTTTTCAGGACGGGAATCAAAAATCCTGGAACAGAGAGCCGAGCGGATGTAATGTTAATGTAGCACGACAGGAAAGGCCGTCAGCTTGTGATTTTGGTTTCACTTTTCCAACATATAGGCTGCAAAACCATCAGATTCACAAGCCGAGACCAAAACACGAGCTCTTCAAAGCACCAACTTTAGCTCAGAATGTCCCAAAATGTCTTTCAAAGCTGAAATGACCAGTTTGGACCGATTATTCCGGCAACAAGACTTTAAGGAGCCCGACCTCGGCTCGCCGTCTCTGGGTTTATTTTAGGGCCGTGAATCCCAAACGTGGCTGCTGGGGATCCAAACCATCGAGACCCAGCTCACAACAGGCCTCATGTGTTATTAAAAACACATACATGTTGGATTATTTATTAATAAAATATGAGAACAATACGATCATTCAGGCTCCCTCTGGTGGCTCAAATGTGTACTGCAGATATGAGGGTAGAAGACTATGGATTTACGACCCTCCTTTGGGTCACGACCCCGTCTCAGGGAATGTGTGGACACTGGGCTAAAGAAGACGTGGAGATGTTCACCTCTGTGACGACCTGCAGGTCTTTGAGGTAGGTGCGCTCCGTGGTCAGCAGCTCCTTGGCGATGAAGTAGGCCTTGTCTGTGGGAAACCTCTGGACACAAACAGAAACATGAGGTGGCTCCATCCACTGGTACCTTATTAAAAGGTGTTTTATTCTTCTTGAACCTACCTTCCTCCTCGCCTCCTCCTCCTCCTCGTTGCGGATACATCCGGCGTCTGTGAGCAGCGGGCTGGTGAGAGGCGACAGAAGGCGTACCTCAGGGCTCTGACCCAGGACGACGGCGCTGCCCATCCCCCGGCCATTAATGGAGCCGTTGAGGACCACATGGGGACTTCCTGATGGAGAGTCATCGGAGCCGGGACTTTCTGGGGGAGGAGAGGAATATGGGGAGATGGAGAAAAGGAAACGGGGACGGGAACAGAACAAAGAGTGAGATAAAAGGAGAAGGACAGAGTTAAAATAAAATTACATGATCTCTTCCATATCATTTAATTGTTAAAGTGACATTTTCATTCTTTCCTCAAACTCTTCTCAGAGGAGGAAGTGGTTTCTACATCCACTCAGCAATGGACTAATCAATCAAATGAAGCACGGGTCAGGACCCGGCTGTCAGGCTCAGGCAGGTCGTCACATGACAAAAATGCTACGATCACTTAACTCTGAAGGAGGCTACATGTTACTACTCTACTTGGCTCTAAAACACCGTTAAACAGGGGAGAAGCTAAATGTTAGTAAGGAGCTACGATGAGACGGTCGGGTTATTATCAGTGCATTATAAGGGCAATGCTTTAAAAGCAGTCAAGCTCTCAGATTCATTTTCTGTTCATCAATAAATCAATTGTTTACATTTCCCTTACAATGCACTTTGGATATGATCTAAAATGGTCTGTTTGAATGGAAGTCTGGTATGATTGAGGGTCACTACGGAGGTTTACTACATGCTACTAGATTGTGACTGTATACTTGCCCAGGTGCAAAGTTTTCCAAAGAGTCCACTGTTACACACCAAACGGGATCATGGGTAAAAACCATGGCAACCACTGAGTGCAGATCTGTGTCGGTGCTATAAAAGAACCTTCCACCGTACAAAAAAAATCAACTATGACGACATCAATAAAAAAAATAACACGTGAAAACAACGAGCTGGACAACATGCAACACGTGTGCACACGCACAACACCGAACACACAACCAACGCTACGCTACAGGCTAGCTAGCACGACACGAGACACGGGGGTCACAGGGGTCACAGGGGTCAGGCGGGCTGAGGGGACGGGGGCTTCGGTTTGCTCCACAGAAGATTCTGGAGTCCCTTTTCTTGGAACATACAAGGTGTTTTTATTAAAGTGTACAGTTACAGTGTTAAAACGAGAGATGAGGGCAAAGAAACAAAACGAGTAAAACCGACAAAGAAAAATCCAGTGGGTGTTTTCTTGCAACGAAAATAAAAAGGTGCAGGAATACAAAGTGTTACAAGAGTGACAAAGAAAAGCCAAGAGGGAAAGTTATCATTCCAACGCCGTTCCTAGAGATAAAAAGATGCAAAATGCCACCAAGCAGAAACTCAGAGGAGCCAGAAAGCCGGTTTATCCCTTTAAAAGCAGCCAGTAAAGCCAGTAAACGTGTGTTATGTAAACAGGAAGGAGGCGTGACGCTAAAACGCCACATTAAACCATTTAAATCCTCTAAATTAAAGAAGGTAGTTAGACATTTTGGGAAACGTGCAGCGTTTCGGTGAGATGAGATGCGATAACTCTTGGCAAGTGCATTTTTTTTAACCATAAACGTTGAACTATTTGCTTTAAGCAGCTCGAGTCAAACATCAACAGCTTTTATACCGCAGAAGAAACGACACTTTTTAGATCCAGAAATAAACAAATTACAATCTGCAGCAGCAGCAAGTTAACCAGTCGACCCAACTCCAGTGTTCCTGTGTGTGTGTGTGTGTGTGTGTGTGTGTGTGTGTGTGTGTGTGTGTGTGTGTGTGTGTGTCCATCTTCTGACAATACTCAGACTTTCACACTTTAAACTGCCTCTCGACCACATCTTTGTTTTTGCACGTTTGCGTTTAACCTGACTTGACTTGTCTGTCTCCTCGCCTCTCGCTCGCCGTTAAACACTAAAACACTGGAGTTCAGTCGTCCTCGTTTTTATCTTTAACATGCACAGTGAGGAAAAAAGAAAACCTGGGGCGGAATCACAAATGGTTTCTAAATATTTGAAAAAGACGAGAAGATGCTGTTTAAATAATAATGACTCTTTTGGAACGAGTAAAAGGCATGAAGCTGGAACATCAGACAACGAGGAATAAAAACAGGAACATTTCTAGAGTTTGTGTTTTCTGCTTCCTCAAACACCTGAAACCATTCTCAGCCCCGTGACAGAAAGAATGAGATAAAAGCATTCAGAGTAAAGGAAAGGTGAGAAAACAGCTTTACAAAGCATGAAGCGTGAACATTGTGTGTACAAGCAGCAGCTGTGAGGAAAGAAAAGGTAGTTTGATATTCATGAACATGTGGGGAAGAAGGTCAGTCTGAAATTACAAATCCAGATTTAAACTATTTAGTTCACAAGCGTGTGCTAATTAATGCCATCTCTGCAGGCAGCCGGCAGAACACCTTCAATTAAACGCTGCTGTAACCACGGCGACCAGGGACCCTTCGTGTGTGTGTGTGTGTGTGTGTGCGGTTGCAGTGCACGCCGCGGGGGGCGGAGCCAAGCAAAGCAGACGGCCGCGAGCGCTCACGGGTTTGACGGCGTGTTTGATCGATGCTCGTTGTGTGAAAGAAGAAGAAAAGAAAAGTGTAAGATCTGCAAATGTGGAGTTATTATCAAAAATACAAATATAAAAAGGTTCGTACCCCAGCTGGTGTAAATCTATTCAACACTTCCTCGACTAGTCGTCGATACAAAAAGAGAGTCGGCCACAAAGAGTCTACAAAACACCCAGGTTACAGTGCAAGTTGCCCACGACAGACAGAGAGACAGACAGCAGACAGACAGCAGACAGACAGACAGACAGACAGACAGACAGAGAGACAGACAGACAGACAGACAGACAGACAGACAGCAGACAGACAGGAACTAGCGAGGCCAGCGTGTTGCTCTACTCCGTCTACCAACATTCAGATAAGCTGTACAATTAAAGGGGAACAGCGATCCAGCCCAAACAACCACAGAGATCCTCATGGTTTCCCCTTTAAACCACCACCGACATCTTTTCATCCACGAACCCCAGCTATCATCATAAAGCCTCCTATTGCACAAGACAACAGTGAAATATTTATCAAAGTGTGGTTTAGAGAAAATGCTACATTAGGACACTAAACGTTATCACAACAGACGACGGCGACGCCACCTTCAACACTTCCTGTTTCTGAGCTACGACCATCAGGATGCTAATTCATCCTGAACTGAAGACCAGTTTAATAACATGGATGCTATCGAAGACTTGGAGGTGAGTCCTCCCCCACAGAAACTAGGATTCTACATGTAGAAGGGTTTCCTAACACAGTCCTGTACTCTCCATCTGCACATCCACAGGGAATGTAAAGTTATTAAGTTATGGCACATTGTGAGGGGAGTTCACCTACAGCAGACTGAAGTGTGTTAAAAGACTACAAGTCAGCAGTTTGCATACAAAATTCAATACAAAAATGAGGATTGTGTGCTTTAGAAACGACGTATTATTGATTTAAAGGTGTTTTCTACGAGTTTTAAACAGTTTATGTGTGACGCACTAAACTGTGTTTATTGAATGGCTAATAAGAGGCCGGACTACTCGTCTCCCTTCAGCAGCTGAACACCCGCCCTCCCACGTCTTCCTCGTTGAAGCGGTAGCACCCGTCCTCCTCCTCCCCCTCGCCCTCCTGCCCCTCCTCCAGCTGGAGGCTCCCGAAGGAGAACTTGCTGCGCGGCAGCGGGGACGAGTTCACGCCGTTGGAGTTGACGGAGTTCATGGAGCTGACGGCCGCCGGGTTGCCGTACATTAAGGGCTGGCTGTACGCGCTGCTGCCCGTGTCCGACTCCGTGTCGCTGGTGTCGCTGCCGCTGCTCGTCGAGCCGTCGATCATCTGGACCGGCTGGTTCAGGTTGTTGTGGTTGTTGTTACGCGCGGCGGCGGGGTCGTGACCTGGCTTCCCCTGGCGACCGAACAGCCGCTGCACCGCGTGGGAGCGCTGCTGACCCGGAAGCGCGATGCTCCCCCCGTGGTTGCCGTTGGTCATGATCATTCGCCGCTCCGTCGGGGCGGAGCACGGCGCCTGGCCGTGCGTCCCGCGGCGAGGGGAGTCGTGCTGGTGGAGCGGCGTGGACGTCAGCTGGCTCAGGATGAACGGATCGGTCTCCGAGCGGTTTCGCACGTTGTCGTTGTGGTAGGGTTTGGCGAAATGTGGCGGCACGCGGTTGGAGGTGATCGGGGAGAAGCTGCCGTAGTGGTGCGGCGGGTGGGACGGCGGCGGGTGGGACGGCGGCGGGACGGTCGGGGTTTCTATTCCCGGACGTTTACTGAAATAATGCCCGCCGTCGTCCCAACGCGGGGCCGAGCGCGGCGGCTGCCCGTGGCCGTTGGTCATCTCGGCGTGACTGAGGGAGTTGGTGCGGTGGTGGAAGCTGCTGATCACCGGACTGGAGCACTGGCTCCGAGTCCCCGCCCCCCGCGGGCGCCCGAGCGCCGCGCCCTGCCGCTCTCGGCCCTGGAAGATCTCGTCCAGCAGCGTGCTGTGGAGCGGCGGGCGGCCCTGAAACGAGCCTCCGTTGGGCAACGCGTCGTCATCCGTTAGCTCGTGACTAAACTTAGACACCGGAGACTGATCTACCGCGCTTCTGTTACCCAGCATGCCTTGCTGCTGCAACCCCATCATACCCTGCTGCTGATGCGGCTGCTGCATCAGCCCCTGGTGATTGGTGTGGTAGAACCCGTTTACAGCCCCGAACAGACTCCCAGCATGCCCCCCGTTGTGACTGCCGACCCCATGCTTATCATACACACACGGCTCGTCGGCGTTGCCGTCGCGTGCGGCGCCGTGACCCCTGGGGGCCCGGCTGACCTTCGCCACATCACATTCACTGTCTATGTCGCTGCAGTCTATGTAAGGGATAGAGGAGCTGCTGCCTTTGTTTGCCCTGCAGGATGGACCTGGGTTGAGGAAGTGCGGGTCCGGTGCCGATCCGGTGCCGTGGTGGTTCTGTCGGGGCTGAGTCGGGTCCGAGCCGGGCACCGCCGCTGTGTCGTGGAAGCCGTTGGTGGTGGATGTGGCGGCCGGCGGCTCCTCGGCACCGTTACAGTCCAGTCTGGAGTCCGGCTGGTCTGTCGACGGGACGGACGTGGCACTCTGGGAAACGCAGACACCAACACGTCTTATATAACTGGATTACTTCATGACTTTGAATAGAGAGGACAAAGAGGAAGCAGACCGACTCCCTGGAGCTGCTCGGGACAAAAACAGCTTTGTACTTTTGGCCGCAGAGCAGCTCCAGATTTCCAAAATACAGAGACGTAATAAAGAACAGTCTGGAAATGTTTCACCAAAACCCAAGACTCCTGGTGAACACGAGTGTCTGTTGGTGTTACCTCTTTTGGCACTTGTGATCTGAAGGATGAAGACTGAGGGGTCATGCCGCTGTTGGACAGGATCTTACTGTGCTTCCTGAAACCAGAGGACGAGGTCAGACCGCGTCCAAACAGGAGAACAGAAACATGATTCCTGATGGATGAATCTAAACAAAAAGGACGGAGCTTCACCTTTCAAATGGAAGTTTCTTGAGCTCCGTGTCTTTCACGTAATCGATGATCTGCTTCTGGGTTCGACCGCTGCAGGTGTACAGAGAGGTAGCGAGGTGATGAAAGAAACACTGAACCAACGATGGTTTTCTGGACTTACCCTTACCTGAACCGGAACGAGGATCCTCTGGTGAAGAGGATGGGCTTGGGTTTGGGCTTGGGCTCCTCAAAGAGCCTGAAGAAGGCGTGATACTCCACGCAGATCTTCCAGAAGATCTTACAGCAGTCCCTGCTGGCCATGGCGAACTCCAGCGTGTCGTGGTGGGCGCTCTGCTGGAAGATGCGGAGGGCCGGTGTGAGTTTGGACGGATGGAGGGAGGAAACAAGAGCTGGAGGCTAAAGGAGGCGTGGTGTGGACTTACTGCGGGGTCGGCTCGCAGCTTGATCAGGAACCTTTTGCGCTTGAAGCTGAGCTTGCGAACCTTGGACCAGTTGAAGGCGTTGATTTTTGTGTAACCCTGAAAAATCACGACATCACGAGAAGGTCATTCATGTCATAAAAGGAAAGATAAATCCAATAAAGATGTACAAGCGCCCTCTACGTCCCAAAACACAAGTAAGTAAGGAATTTACAGCTCGTCCTGGGTTGCCAGGTTTGATATTGATGGTTTTACCTGAAAAACCAGCACTCCGATGTGCGCCACGGCCAGACTGAGTTTAGTTCCCTCCCGGTCCTTGGCCGGGTGCAGGCGGACGCCGTACATCTCCAACCGCCGAGCGATCTCCAGCAGCTGGTAGTCCGACTCGGCCGGAGTCTGCCCGCTGAGGAGGAGAGGATCAATCTGTTCACGCTAAGTGTTACCGTTTGTGCTGTATGTATGCACCAGGTGGTAGACATGGCCCATTCCCATGTTTCCATTTCAGATTTATTGTGAGGATAAAAACAAACAATCTTAAAATACACCGCAGGATCGGTTGGCAACTCCCTCTGTGGGCGCAAAGAAATCTGCCACGTCAGACGTTTGTTTCCGTCAGCAAATCTGAAAATAGCTTCCTGTTTCCTGTATGAGCTGCTGAATTAGCCACTTCCTTCCTGTGTGGGCGAGGGGGGGGGGGCTATGTGGTGCAGTGTGACCGAGACGCCGTGGTTTTTGTCTTGCAGCTCTGATCTGTGGTCGAGGCAGGTTTTAGGGGATTTGCATCTCCAGAAAACAAGGACAACAAGTTGTGTTTGCAGAGAAAACCGCTATGATGTAAACGGGGTGTGTGTGTGTGTGTGTGTGTGTGTGTGTGTGTGTGTGTGTGTGTGTGGTCCCAGGGGCACATTGTGGTGTGTTTGCAGCCACCTCTACAGGGGAGGGATTACAAGTGTGTGTGTGTGTGTGTGTGTGTGTGTGTGTGTGTGTGTGTGTGTGTGTGTGTGTGTGTGTGTGTGTGTGTGTGTGTGTGTGTGTGTGTGTGTGTGTGTGAGCACTTGTGGTTTAAGAGATAAACATCTCTGCAGGAGGGAGGCATATGGGTGTGTTTGTGAGTTTACATTTGAATATAAATAGAGAAACGTGTGTGTGTGTGTGTGTGTGTGTGTGTGTGTGTGTGTGTGTGTGTGTGTGTGTGTGTGTGTGTGTGTGTGTTGATGGTCAAAACAATTACTCAGACACCTTAAAGCTCAACGGCACCCGGAAACTGATCTCAAATCAGACTCAAGCTCGGCTCAGTGCTGTTTTCCAAGCAGGATAACCGAGACCAGCTGTTTACAGGTCAACGGTGCTGCTGAAGCAACTTCATAACGAGTTCACTTTTTCATTCAAGATCATACGGTGTAATTCTACAGGATCTATTAGAGCTGCAGTAAAATAATCTGTTGATCTTGTACAAGCTGCAGGTCTGAACATCCAGTAACACGCGAGCAGACACGTCAGTGTAACTCACGCATGCTTGCGGTGGCACTCGGTGATCTTGTCTCGGATGGCGTCCTGGTCAGGCAGGTACTTGTTGTGGAGGAGATGCTGCCAGCTCTGCGTCTCGTCGAAATCTCCGATCTCGGCTGATGGAGGAGGGAGAGGGAGTGAAAACGAGGAGAGAAACGGGGTGGAAAGATAAACACATACACACACACACACACACACACAGACACACACACACACACACAGACACACACACACACACACACACACACACACACACACACAGACACACACAGACACACACACACACACACACACACACACACACACACACACACACACACACACACACACACACACACACACACACACACAGTTCATTTGTTATTCATCATCTACTGTGGATCAGATGAAGTGTAGCGTCTCCATCTGTCCACACTCCAGCGATAACAAACCCCCCCAATCGTGTACTGTATCGCCCGCAGGTGCACATACAGGCTGCACGGTTACCACGGCGACCAAGTGATAATCGTCACCATGCTGTGCCGTCACCCGGCCGCCGTCTGCAGACTGAATTGAGTCCATAAATTCTACATCCTTCACATACGGCGCTGAATACATAAGAACGGTTGGCGGCGCAGGTGGAAGCCAGGCGCCGAAATAAAAGGTTCAGATCATTCAAGCGGTTAAACAGACGGGACACTGATGCTTCCTGTCACTGGAGGGACAATGTGAGGAGACACACGAGCATCGAGCGCTGCTGAAATAACCCCAAAGGGAATATCTGTCATGTAAAGTCCACGTGCTTTTAAATTAAATAAGACTAAAGTCCATTTTCAGACATGCAAAACGTAACAAAATGCTTTTTCTTATTCAGGCATTTGCCCGTGAAGCTAGCGTGATATTTGGTGTGTGAGAGGGAATTATTTAAATCGTGTGCACTTACACTGGATGATGTGGGAGACCATGAGAGCGGCGCTGGTGTCGTTACAGATGAGACGGCCGCACGCCAGGTCGCGTTTGATTTGGAGGGCGAACAGATACCTGCAGGTGGGATAAACCAGCAGGAATAAACCAGCAGGAATAAACCAGGTGGGATAAACCAGCACAAATAAACCAGCAGGAATAAACCAGTATGAATAAACCAGCAGGAATACACCAGCAGGAATATACCAGCAGGAATAAACCAGCAGGAATAAACCAGCAGGAATACACCAGCAGGAATATACCAGCAGGAATAAACCAGCAGGAATATACCAGCAGGAATATACCAGCAGGAATATACCAGCAGGAATAAACCAGCAGGAATAAACCAGGAGGAATACACCAGCAGGAATAAACCAGGTGGGATAAACCAGGAGGAATAAACCAGCAGGAATAAACCAGGAGGAATACACCAGCAGGAATAAACCAGGTGGGATAAACCAGGAGGAATAAACCAGCACAAATAAACCAGCAGGAATAAACCAGGAGGAATACACCAGCAGGAATAAACCAGGTGGGATAAACCAGGAGGAATAAACCAGCACAAATAAACCAGCAGGAATAAACCAGGAGGAATAAACCAGTAGGTATATAAACCAGTATGAATAAACCAGCAGGAATACACCAGCAGGAATATACCAGCAGGAATAAACCAGCAGGAATAAACCAGCAGGAATAAACCAGGAGGAATAAACCAGCAGGAATAAACCAGTAGGAATAAACCAGCAGGAATAAACCAGGAGGAATAAACCAGCAGGAATAAACCAGTAGGTATATAAACCAGTATGAATAAACCAGCAGGAATACACCAGCAGGAATATACCAGCAGGAATAAACCAGGTGGGATAAAGCAGGAGGAATAAACCAGCAGGAATAAACCAGTATGAATAAACCAGCAGGAATAAACCAGGAGGAATAAACCAGGAGGAATAAACCAGCAGGAATAAACCAGCAGGAATAAACCAGTAGGAATAAACCAGCAGGAATAAACCAGCAGGAATAAACCAGCAGGAATAAACCAGCAGGATATACACAGAGTGTTCCCAGCATGCACTTCATTCCAATCAAGAAACAGCAGAGACAGCGATATGAAGAAGAAGAAGAAGAAGAAGAAGAAGAAGAAGAAGAAGAAGAAGAAGAAGAAGAAGAAGAAGAAGAAGAAGAAGAAGAAGAAGAAGAAGAAGAAGAAGAAACCTACAATCTCGTGTTTTTATGTATGTTTGGAGGATTTGCTGCAGGACAAAGTCAGTAAACGGACTAAATTCACCAGAATAGAAGAATGAAAGAGAGTTCAGCCTCGACTTGCTGTGTGAGAGTGAACAGTGAGCCGGCTGGCAGAGCTGCAGGTTCAGAGTGCATCCATGCGTGGAGATGAGTGTGGGATTAATGGTCCACAGCAGCTTTTTAATGCCGGATCCAATTCACCTTTTAGAACGCCATCTCTAATAAACTTAATGAGGCCGTGGCGAGTTCTGATGTGGGTTTTTCTGTTGCCTGGAGTCATTTTACTACAATCAAGAACGCTGCAGCAGTTTAGAGTGAAATACATTCTGCCAGTTCTAGAGTGCTAAGAAGAAAGGTTAATAAAAGGCTAATATCATATCTTTTCTCCCATCTGTCCGTCTACACATAATCACCCCGTCGGTGTCCAAAGGAAACCGTGACAACGGCGAAGTGCCGAGAGAGCGAACCAAAAGGCTGTGTGCCCACTTCCTGTTTCAGCTGGCTCACGCCAAGACGCTCTGAGATCAGTGGAAGAAACCGGCCGGCTGAAGGACTTCAGTGGAAAATATGTAAAGCTCTCTGAGTCGGTGGTGATATGTTCTGGTAAATTAAAGTAATAATCCTCCAAAATATCATCACGACAAATAAAACTGGATCGATATCATGAGATCCCCTCCCAGAGGTCTGGGCCCACTTCCTGCTTGGCTCAGGTCTCACGTAGGTCAAAGGGCACCGCAGCATCATGGGAAAAATGTGGCGAGTCAACGTTTTTGTACCGTAGCTTGACGTCCTGAATGAGCTGAGAGGACCAAAAAGAGCACCGCCGGGCTCCTTCAGACTAAACAACACAGCAAGGCTCCATCCAAAGATGGAGGCGGACATTTATCCTGTATCATGTGATCTTCACCATGTGTCTTCCAGAGTGACACACACATCTTTTTATGTTAAAACAGGCCTTTTATCCCTGCTATGGATGAAAAGCGGTCAGAAGATTCACGTCCTTTGAACTGGTTTTGGAACAACAAATGTTTTCATGAGCCTGGTTCCCAGAAAGGGAAGAAAATAACGTGTTTGATGTCATCAGTGTGAATGATTTAGAAGCAAGAAGCACAAAACAAGATGCAAACATGGAGGAGCTCAGTGTTCAGACACAGCCGTCTAAACAGCAGGTCTTTGAACGTGAGGCTGGTCCTCGGATAGGTGTGGTTTCTGAAGACCTACCGAGTCAGCTCCTCCAACAGCTGCGTGTGGTCGGGAGGGAAGAACTTCACCACAAAACGAAGGATGGTGTTTTTAGGCCCTGAAGATGAGAGGAACATATATATATACACACACCATCACTGTTATATATTCTAATCATGACATTCTACTTATCATTCAGATGGATTATTATCAGGGGAAACTACGAATGCATGGTGTTTGAAGTCTGCTTACGTCTGATCTGTTTCAGTGTCGGCTTCAGCAGATCCAGCCACACCTGTGGAGGACAGAGCTCAGCGTTACTGGGATCACATCGCTGGAGAGACAACGACCTTAGTTGGAGTGCGTTAAATCGAAGTAAACAGTCTGTATTTTCCTATAATAAACGTCAAAATAAAATAAAGCTTAATAAAGCACACTGTATCTCATCCAACGCTGCCTTTGATCTGCAGGGGACTATATTTGGTTATGGGTTACTTATTACGTCTATAAAATTCCCACTTTCTACCATAAACAAGATAAGAAACTCCCAGTTATCTCCTTTAATGTACCGCTTCATATATTTGTGTGCACGTCTGCAGACAGTGTTCCATTATTTCTTCAGCGTTATATCATTTCTTCCATGGATTCATTTCTAAGAAGGCGTTTTTTAAGCCCAGGACACTGAGATGCACAGTGAGAGTCCAGCGTTTGAGCACACGGATGTATTTGTATGTGCATACTGTGAGATTAATGGCTAACTTTTCATTTATTAGAAGCTTTTTTATGCAGATTCTAGCTGCAGATGTTAGTTAGGATCTGCAGACTCTCCTGGAACGATGTGCAAACTATCACAAGCAGCTGCTCCTCCATAAAAGAGGTGGAACAACTGAGTCCAGGTTAAAACCACATAGATGTAGATGAAGATATGCAAAACAGGAAGCTTCTCTCTCTCCATGTGTGCAGAGAGTGGACCCATGTGACTGAAAGAGAGCAAGCTCTCACTTAGCACATTGAGGATTTGGGGGGGAAATCCTCTGAATGTCCTGTGAAGACCTTTGGATGCTAAATGGATAAACTGATGTGGGTTTTAAGGCAACGCTGCTGTTAGAAGGTTGTCGCTGCAGACCAGGGCAACAAAGGGAATGTTATTTACTGCATGAACAGATGGTGATAAATGCGTCTCACCGTCATCTTGCGGTGGTCCTGGTACTCCAGTCCAAAGTAGTCTCCCTCCGCCACGTTGAGATGCACACACACCAGGTCGAACAGCACTTTACCGGGGGAACGTTGCTGCAGAGAAGACGGGGAAGGAAAGTTCAAATTAAACCGGAGAGGACCGGAGAGGTGAGGAGGAGGAAAGGGAAGGAACAGCATCTCATCTGCAGATAAGAGAATTACCACGTGTGTCATCTCCCTTCCCTTAAACTTCACAAATAGGACTCATTTCTAAAAAAGAGAGAGGAATGTGAGAGACACCGGAAAAAGCCGGCCTTGTGGACGCCATTTTCCCTAACGGACCTCTCCTCACTTAACGAGCCGCTGACCTTCGACCTTGATGGGAGGTCTCGGCTTCAGCTTTGGGTCTAATGAATAGCTGGAGGCTCAGCTGGGGGTGTTCAGAAACAACCGCAATGCCCCCTGGGAAGTATGCATGAGTAGCTCCACCTGATGTTAGCATGTAGCCTGCATACCAAACGGGCATCAAACAGGCTTCTCTCCAGAATCCGGGGTTTCCAAAACACAACTAAACCTAAAATTAGCAGAGCTGAGCTCCTCAGGGTCCCACCCTGAAGAGTCACAGCCTGCTATTATACATTCAGTGTGAATATGTAGTTATGTGCTTGAAAACATGCAGATATAATTATAGTCGACACGCGTACAAATTGTACATTTTTACATCATTCATTGGCTCGTCTCTCGCATTTCGAGCTCCAGAAATCTGTACAGAACTTCTTAAAAAGGACAGGCTGGAGGATTTACAACATTAAAAACATGTGCTGTTGTGAAGCTGGAAGGACAACAGGGAGAAAAATGAGGAGAAGAATCAGAGCGTTGAAGGCCAAGGTGCGAGCCAAGTCTGTCGCCATCTGGCTACCGTGTGTGTGTGTGTGTGTGTGTGTGTGTGTGTGTGTGTGTGTGTGTGTGTCCATCTGTTTCTGTGTGGTCAGCCTGTCCGTGGAGACACACCCACATACTGTACTCACACACACGCCTTTAAAGACAACAATGGTTCAGATCCCAACATGAAACCAACGATGTGAGGACGGAGACGCTGGGGTTTGAGTGGCAGATGTGACGATCAGGAGCTCAGGGATCCCCGTGTTTGGAGAGGATCCAGATCGGCTAATCGTGGTTTAACGGAGGTCACGGGAGGAGAGGAAGCGCAGGTTGAACCGGTTGGAAGAGAATCCCAAGAGCTCGTTTGTCTGCATTTATTTATTTGCATTTCTCTTTTGATTCTACTTTCACATTCGCTCTTAAAGAAGCAAAGCAACGTTGGGTTTGTTGGAGAGACAGCAGCTCCATCATGTGACTCAAGAACTTTCTTTGTGTACAAATCAAAATCCTGCAGAGGGAAGGAGACGAGGAACTTCTTTAAGACGAGGAACATTTCCAAGTATGTTTTGAGCAAAAGCAATTTCCTTGCAACTCAGCAAACTCCACTAAGGTTGCGTGCAGCGGGGAGATCTCCCGTATCACACTCAGGTAACGTGAGCTGCTGGAATGCAGCGGGGGAACGTCTCTGAGGCAAGCTTTGAATATCAGAACCAGTTAGAATAACAGGAACACGTGACGCGGGTCTGAGGCTGACCTGATGTCTGGATGGGATTCAATGCATACAAAGCTGCCAGGAAACGGCCTGAAAGTGACCGCAGCTGTAATGAAAAGGTGAGAGCAGAAGTGCAAACAGACCCGGATTCAGCTCTTTTTCTTTTTTCAGGTGGGAGGGAACTGGAGCGATCCTCTGAAAACAACATACTAACCGGCCAACTCCGATATGATCTAACCCACATTTAAGGATGGCACATTTGCAGCCTTTCACTTTCACAAAGAAGCAAAGACTCGGGGAATACGGTGTCCCAGCCTTTCACTAGTTCCTGTTATGCGTTTCTGATCTCACTTCCTCATCCCCTCGCCAGCAGAGGAAGTCCGAATGCATCACGCGATGGTCGTGTCTTAATGCTCGAGATCAAAAAGGTCAAGGATTGTGTGTCATCCATGTCTAATAAAACTCTAGAAGGTCACATTTAATCCTGGCATACTGTGAGATGACTATTATTTACAATCCAAAGCTTCCCACTACATTCCTGACGATGTGCGACTGTGACAGCGTTTTGTTTGTTCAGGCTGTAAACTTTTCAAACAACAAGCCGATGCTGCCGACTGAGTCAAAAGCTGCTCTTTAAATGGAACGGCTTGTTCTCATGATCTTGGCAACCGTTTCTGGAGAGGAAATGGTCATCCGGGCCAAGGTCAAACAAGACGTATGTATGTATATCTATATATATACACATATATTTAGGTGATGTTTCTAAATAAAAAGAATAAGAATAGACTCGCTGCTGCACTTCCTGGGTAACAAAAGTGAGAAACTTCTACGAGTTCTTTTGGGTTTTATGGTGTTTTTAAGCCGAGCAGACGGACTCGGCCCCGGGGAGCTCAGACTGCGGTCCTTTCAGTTCACATCACAATCACTTCATTCAGCAGCTCATCAACGGGCCTTTCTTACCGAGCCAAACACACACACACACACTGGTGATCAGAGACACATTTCATTATATCTCGGGGCGTGCGTTTCCTCTTATCTAAAGACGTGAAGTGGTAAACCCGGGACATATTGACCACTTTCCCTGTGGCACACAGTGATGCATTCATTGGCATGTTTCCTCGCATGCAGACACACGATTAAAGGAAAAAACAGCCTGTTGAAGTCAGACTTTCCTGCTGTAACTGTGGGCTGTAAAAAGCAGCCTTGCAAAGGCCAAGGTCACGTCCTTACAGGCGGGGTCCAGTTTCACACAGCTGTCCTGTCGGGCTCCTCTCTTTTGAGATAATTAGAAGGCTAGCGGGTTCTAGCAGTGCACCTTAAAAACCAACTGTCCATCAGTGGATTCTGGCTTCAAGCCTGGCAACCGTCATCCAAGCACCGAAAAGACGAGCAGAAAAGCTCCAGACATGGGAAACAAAACCCAGCATGTTTGCATCTTTTCAGTGTTTCCTTGGAACAACTTAACCAGTTCAAATACAACATTCTTCTTCCAGACTTCTGAGGAAACACAACACGTCTTTTAATGAAGGCCACAATATTACTTTTCAGCAAGCGAGGAGTCTGCAGCTGTGGCGAAGGCTTCCTCCTTCTGTTTACCTTTCATGAAGTCGCTCCGGCCCTTTCCTTGCAGCAAACTAATTATAGTGGTGACCCTGAAGCAAAATGTATGTTATGAGGGGGGTATAAATATCCATTACAGTCCCTCTGCAGTGTGATTCTGCTTTGTGTTAGTTGGAAAGAAGCAAACTGATGATAAATGCACCAAACTGGACTCGTGTGAACCTCGTCAACATGGCGGTCTACTCATCTGCCAAACCCACCCTCTCTGACCAAGAACACCCAACAACCCACTTCCTCTCCTCCTGGCTTCCCATCCAAGGCCTCTCTCGTGCTACAAGGTTAGCGCCTGGCTAAATAGATGCTGTAGATCAAAGTAAGTGCTGTCTCTGTTCCACCATTCAGCCTCCTCTTTGCCCCCAGGAGGCCCATCGCTAAGAAAACCTACATATATCTCTCTGTAGTCTTTTCTCCCTCATTGTCGCCGTTTCTCTGCAGCCAAACCTTCCTTTATGTGAGAGGAATGCATTAATTAAAAGCTAGCAGTTAGTAAAACAGTCACACCAGTACTTTCTGTGTCCAAAAGTTAAATTACAATCTGCATCTCACACTCCTATTCTCCCAAAAAACACATTTATCATGTAAAAGTCTACACAGACGTTTTTACCTATTCATTTACTTGTTTATCTTCCAACGTTTCCCCTCACACTCCCTACCAGATCCCATCCAGTCAAACATTCTCACCATCTGTGCTGAGGGTTTCCAGAGAGCCCACAGCGACACGGAGGCAAACCACCTATGAAATCCACCCCCACCCCCTTTGGCTCATGATAGATTACATTTTGGTTGGTGTGGTCCTCTGCAAGAACTACAAACTTGGAAAGGGAATATCTTAAGTTAAAGAGTCTTATCTAACTTTCCCGGAAACTCAAAGCAAGATATCTCGCCGCCCCGGCAGGATTGTGATTTTCAAAACAAGACATGCATGAAATAAAAGAATATGACTTGAGGGGAAAGTGGCATGAAGTAAGGGGGTGTTTGAGGTACTTTTCTCTAGTCCTGCACTCAGACTTATGTCAACAGGGATAGAAGCCAGATGGCTGCCAGTGATGATAAGAGATCTCCACGGGGGGAAAAGACAGGAAAAAAAACACCTCAAAGCTCCACCGTTTCTTGCTCCAGTACCCTGCTATGAAATCCAGCAGGATATATGCCAGAACATGTTGTTTTTACTTTCAGATATTACTTTGACCATAACTGATGTTACGGAAATCAACCTTTTCTAGAAGAGAAACATACCTGGGAGGGTTAGAGAACAAATTGTTCTCGAGTCCAAGGTGATGTGGCGAAGACAGGAGGCGAGAGAAGTGAGAGTTATGGGAAGAATGAAAAATGAAAGCGATAGTTACGCTCTGATGGGAGAGCTTCGTCTTCTGTGAGTGTGGGTAGTGAGCAGTAATTTGAGCAGTAAATCTGTCCGGGGATTTTATTTTTTCATTTTCATGGTCGACCTTATCATCCCTGAAGGTCTCATATCTGAGTGTCGTGTCCTGCTGCTAAACTGCAGGTCAAAAGGTCAAAAATCAACAGGGAGTTCACAGCTGGAGTAACAGCAACAAGCAGACAGAAATCCTCCTCGGGAAAGGAAAGCTTCAACGTGAAAGCCTTTAAAAGACTCTCCCTGCTTCTTACTCCCCCCGTGGTGTGCATGCTATGATTTTGTCCCATTCCCACACCGTTTACTTGAGGAGTGGCTCCCCGAGGCTCAAAATAATTCAGCCTCTGCGATGTTTGATAGCCTAAAAACACACGGGCTATTTTCTGAGAGTTCATAAAATCTGGATTAGTCGTGTTGAGGTCACTGTCAGAGCGCTCCTTCTTCAGCTGGAGAATGGATGTTTTGATGATGCCTCAAGCATCGCTGTCTCCACGCTGGGTTTCCCTTCAGGCCTGGTGGGATCTGCTGCAGGAGCAGTGGTTTTAAGGTCAACAGGAAGTCAGCATCACACTGGTTCACCTCGACAAAAAAGCCAATGGGATTTTTGGATTACAGAAAATAAGCTCCGCTGCAAGCGTTTATGATACTTACACATTTTGTTCTATAATATGGGATAATCTCCATGAATGAACACCACTTTCAGGATTATGGAAACATGATGCATCAGCAGAAGTAAAAAAAGAGCCAACATCAGGCTCTAAACAAACTAAACAACGTTTAACATTCAAATCTCTTCTGTCAGGCCTTCAGAAGGACTGGTTCCTGCAGCAGTCGGCTAGAAGGCCGATGTATTTACATACGCTTTACATGTTTAGTACCAACGAGGCTGTAGAAAGCAGCTGGCCTCCCCTCAAGGAAAGAAAGACATGCTACTGAACAGCAGGACGCTGGGCGAGGCTTCCTCCCTCCTCGACCGTCCACCAATCAAATCCTCCGGTCCAGATTAGGTTAAACAGCTTAACCCGCTGGCAAGACGTCAGAGCCGGTTCCTCCACGAAGGGGAAAGGACCCTCGCTCCATTCTTGCCAACTGGACTGTTAAATACACAGCATGTTGGCAAAATACCTGCCAGCATTGTGAGCACTGACAGCAAGGCACTGTGGGAAATCAAACTGGCAACACCCCTGATGGGAGGGATGATGAAAATGCCCACAGGCTGCGAGGCTCGGCGTGTAAATGTGTGTGTGTTCCCGGCAGACGGGCAGACAATTAAACGGTGCAGCGGAGGGGAACACGTGCACGATGTTGTACCATAAAAAAAAAAAAAATTGGTTTCTCGTGCAGGGCGGCGGTGGGTGCGTTCACGCTGCTCCTCCGGCAATAATGAGCTCTGTAAATCTCACAACAGGGCTGCTTTGTTTCTTCAAAAGCGTGTGGAGCTCCTTGGAGACGCAGGACGATGAAATAGAAAAGCTCTTACAGTATGAGAGCACACTAACACTATCCTAACATGCCACGGATCTATTATTATTAGTGGTGGAGGCCAACCCTGCGGTGCATGCCTGTCCTACATATCTGAGATTATCGACACAATGAGAACATGAGAGAAGTGAAGCAAAGACATCAAGTCAGCTGGGATTCATCCTCTGCACATTCTGGCAATATTATCTTTATGTATTTATCCATAAATATGCTTAGGGATCATAGAAGAACACATAACTCCAGAACTGCCTCAGAATCACGCTGTTTTACTTCAGCATCAAAGCACTCCAGTGGTACTTCTACATCCGTGTTTACACTGCAAACAGGAACTGCTAATTCTGCATTCTGTTAATGTTCCATAACAGCATCCTGTTAATACCCCCAAAGCATCATGGTCTTCGTAGTCCCAACACACCGAGCGTGATTACGGGAAGAATAAAAGAGTAGAACAGGAATGACAAACTAACAGCATGAACGGAGAGGATATAAGAGCTTTATGCTCCTCGCCCCGTTTAACCTCCCAGCAGGTCACAGATGCCCCGCATGTGTTCTTGTTTGTGCACATGTTGCAGAAACATGATTAACGAAGCTAAAAAAAGGGGGCGAGGTAACACAATTGAATAATTAACGAGGCCTGCGGTAAACACACATGTGCGTGTGGTTATGGATGATTTACGAGTCGGGAATAGCATTTTAATCACGACACAGACGTCAAATACACACATCTAATACCAATAACACTGATTTTAAAGTCACTGCAACCACTCAAGTTTAAATTAAATGTTCCCAAACAGCACCGATGCTTTAAAAAGAAGATAAAAAGCTCTGCAGTGAATTACGACAGGAATGATGAGACCGAAGCATGACGAAATGGCTCGACACGGAGAGGCAGGAAGAGGGATAATAAAAGAGAAAAGAAACAAAAAAGGTAGAGGGAAAACCCAAACCGCTTTCCCTCCCGAACATCACATTTCAGGCTGCATTCCTCCGCCGGTTTCTCAGAGAAACAAGCGGCTGGAGACTCCGGACACAGCAGGGGACAAGCCGTTGATTTACACTGAGGCTTCTGGAAAACATCCACAACGGAGACGAGGAGGCGGCGAGGAGGAGGAGAAACACTTCACCTCCTGAGAGAGAAGCCAGGGCAGCATGCTCCCAACACACACACACACACACACTCAAACACACACACACACACACACTCAACGGACCGAGGCCTGAGAGAAGCTCGTTTAAGATGCTGATTAACAGCAGCAGAGATGGCTGGAAAGAGAGGTGAGGGTGAATTCGGCTCTAGTCGTCAGGTGGAAGAGAGCCTCATAATGCACTGGGAATCATCCCATTAGCAAAAACAGGAGTGCTGCCTGAAGCAAAGTCATGTGTCCGACTCCAACAAGAGTGTTGGCAACCTTCCAGGGCGTGTGGTCGGGATGATAATCCTACCAGCATTTGTCTAATGGCTGATATTAATTTACCAACAACCCTGAGGTATTACGATGCCAAGCTGGAAGAATAATAATCATCCATATTCCACCTGTAAGGGAGGCAAACTATTTTAAAACTATCAGTGATATGTTTCGCCTCGACAGCTGCTGCTGCAATCCTATACTTTTAAATCTGCCAAAAAACTGCCAATCTGGTGGTGTGGTCCGTGTAGCAGAGTGAAACAGAGGTACAGTGATTGCCCTAAATGAGGCCCGGCTCTTCCCCCGTTGGCTGGACTAGCTGCCTCACTGGGGACCTCATTCACTGTAATTACCAAAAGGAAAAGGGATCCCATCGGCAGCCAAGCAGAGCGGACAGTGTTTGCTCGCAGGCTGCAAAAGGCTTCTGTGGGAGACGGATGTGTGCATGTATGCATCCCTCCCCCTCTTTGTGCAACACCACGTCTCTTCGTCCTCCCTCAGCGGGCCTCCTCTTCATCTGCTTCCTCCCCCCCTCCTGCTCCCTTTCAGGAACAATCTCTCAGAAATGATTTCTCCATCAACAGTCGTCTTCCACTCACTAACCGACTTAATTCCCTCCGAGCTCGGAGGCAGCTCCGTCTGTGGTCTTTGAACTCGTCTAAACTCTTCCACGGGGCTCCAGCGTGCACACGCCCACCTGAACAAGGAAAGTGCATGAACTGGTGCACCTACGTGTTCATGTCGTATGCATGGGGGGGGGGGATTCTCTTCATGGGACAGAAGGGAAAGTAAGGCTTGGAAGCAGCCGAGAGGAACGCCAGTCCTCAGTCAGAAGTCTGACCGCAGGAATGAGACGGTGCATGCCAACATTACATAACACAGCAGGGAGCCGCTGAGACTCTGGATGGAAGCACGCTGCATGCACTTCTCAGACTGGGACACCTCAGAGCTGCTCATCCACCTCAATTAACCGTCACCATGGCAACACCCGCGTGTGTGTGCGTGCGTGTGCGTGTGTGTGTGGTAGAATGACTGAGGGAATATGGCTGAACTTAGAACTGAAAGTCCCAACCAGGAAACTGGGGTTTCAAAATAAAAGCCACCAGATTGCAAAAAGGAGGGCTGGGTTTTCAAAAATAAAAGTTGGCTATGACTGGCCAATTGTTCAGTGAGGTTACCAGTAGGACCTAAAAATGGTGAATTGGCCAGACAAGGCCAAGAAACCATGATGGACACATCTTCAGGATTTAAAATAGTCTGCCGTGTGAACGCTCATTTCATTTGAAATGATCGATTTGAACAACGCATCGTTCAGTCTTGTTCATTCCCATCAATGACACACTCGTGAAGAGGAGGGTATTAAATCAGCAGATCTTATCATATATTTATCTTAATGGGACTGGAATTAACGAGTCTGGAGAGTCAGCAGAGCTGCAGGTCGGAGCGTGCACTCACTGTATACGTATCATGTACGCGGGCCTATAAACTCACATATCCATGTAGCGGGGTTTAATGTGGCCCTCGAGGGCTCATATAAACAGCATCGATATAAAGTTTAGTGCGTTACGAGAGGGGATGCTGGGTTTCAACACACAGAGAGCAGGTCTCCTGAATGAGGTCTGCCAAAGCTACTGTTAGTTCTGTGAGCGCTCCAAGAAAGCAGAAAGGAGGCGATTGTTTGGATGATCAGGAGCAAGGGGTTTGGAGATGGATGGATGGATGGATGAGGGAGAGAAGAAAAAGAGGAGTGAGACGATGAGTCATAACCTTGCAGAGATCACAAAGCCGGAGTCGGAGCCTCACCCTGAAATAACTCCATTTTACTCTCCTTAAACATCACCTTGGCTCTGCCCACACAGCCTAACCACTTCAGCTTTAACTGCCAGGACTGCTGCCAACTCCTGGAGTCATAACCAAACACACTCATCATAGTTCGGCTCCAAGATACACACTTTCTCATCTCTTATCTATAGAAGAGACAAGTAACTCAATCTCACGCTTCAGGGCTGAACGGGACAAATGTAATCTAAATATAACAGCGGGACAAACAGACACTTAGGTGTCTGGTTCTGTGCATACTAATTCACAAATGGGAGGCTGCATTAAAACTCATTTCCTCTGCTCTTGTTCGGGCCAAACAGCCAGTCTGAGCTGTGGAACAATGAGGCAGTGATGCCTCTTGTTGTGGAGGAGGGGTGAGACACAGTTCACTCCAAAGAAATGTGCAGAAAACTCAAACGTCTTGGCATCACGATGGAAAAACGTGCAGATCCAGAGAACCAAATGTCGGGACTAGTCAGCCTGCCGTTTGTGGCTTCGTTTGTCTCTTAACACACTTCCTAAACGCATTCCTTTCAGATCTGCAGCTTCCACATGTGCCGCTGAGTGCCGAGCTCGCCGACAGCACAAAGACCCATCCATTTGAGATGTCAGCTCACCATGGGAGCATACGGAGTGAGCTTGTGTTCATGAGGCTGGGGACTTGTAGCTCATTTATCACGGGGCCTCGGGGGACTTCCAGTCGATCAAATGATGTCGCCTTTAAAGCGCTTCTATCATCCTAATCCTCATACCCCCCTCCCCCTGTAGTCCTGTATCTTAGCTCATCTCTCTTCTAGCCATGTAGATCACAAAGCCCCAATCCCATCATGCAACAACCCCCCCCCCCCCCCCCCCGCAGTGATCTCGTTGCACCTGAACAGGCATGCAAACGCAAAACCCCGACCGGCTTTTTAAAAGCTCCTGCCGTCCACTGAGGAAGTCGCTGTTCGTGTGTGGACATGTCGGACGGTCCTGCAGGGATTAAGGTCAAGTAGGAAAATACCAACCAGTCACACGCTACTCTTGAAACCGAGTCTGTAGTGAAGTATGATTGCAGATCATGGAGGACCACGAGAGAATAACAAGTGTGCACATGATGGCTGCGATAGCAAAGCTGGTTCCAATGCTTCCAGAAGAGACAGGATCATGTCTCATGTTTTCCTTCTCTTCCCAGCGTCTCCACCACGTGTGAAGTACGAACCCCGAACCCATTCATTCCTAGATCATCACTCTAGTGTTAATGGGTTTTTAAACCGGTTTGGGAAATAATAGAGTTTGGACAGAAGACTACATCATCTGTGCATGAAAGGAGAAATTCATTGCTCAGATTTGTTGCCAATAAAAATAGATTATAACCAGATTAATCCTTTAAGTGGGTACTTTCACTAAAAGGGATATATCTTAAAATAAATCCATCTTATTCCCTTTGAGAAAACAGGTGCAATTTACAGCAAAGTGCAGTCACTTGTTCCTTTCGCTGAGTTTCGTTAATCTTCTCCACCACACAAACCAAAATGGTTTCCTTTGGAAAATTCCCCTCAAACACTGGACTCAGGGAAGCTTCGCTGTTTAGGGCAAGTCATGCAACGTTTCCCTCGCGGCTCAAACAGATCACAAATGGTCACGGCATCAGATAGAGAAAGGTGAGGTTTCAGTCGTAGAAGAATCCACGAAAAGGCTCCGTGAATCAGAAGAAGGTGAAACCGACCCGAGGCTAATGAGTAACA
The DNA here is from genome assembly GCF_963514095.1 of Eutrigla gurnardus. Classification (NCBI taxonomy): domain Eukaryota; kingdom Metazoa; phylum Chordata; class Actinopteri; order Perciformes; family Triglidae; genus Eutrigla; species Eutrigla gurnardus. Next base: position 1,424,569 of record NC_139935.1, read on the forward strand.
CACGTCCTCCATTATTCACCCGACATGGAAACACACAGCGCATCCTCTTCTACCTTCAATAATTCACCAGGTGGGAGTGAACGGCCATGTTCTGCACGCTCTACCTCGCTGCTACCCTTCCACATTCATTATGAAGCCTCCGTGTGTGTGTTCCTCATGTTTTATTCATGAAATGTATACTATAAAACATATTATCTATCAATAAAGAAATAACGATGTGCTATTATGCAGAAGATGAACAGCCCGTTTCTCTTGGAAAAGCTGCATTAGATGAAAAGGTATTCGGGCTCTGCGCCTCTTATAACTGAAGGAATCCAGATAAAACTCTGCAGGATGTACCTTTGATCTAACGGACGCCACATTACTCGCCATGGGAATCTGGCGAATACAGTCTGTCCACATTCCCGGATGAAAGCCTGAGGATACGCAGCTGAAACACCAGACGGTCGCAGCATTTTCAGGATGAAAGCCTGAAACCTCAGCGTCCAATAAAGTGGCCAATAAAAGCAAATGAATGAAGGACATGGCGTGGCTGTGACTCTTCATGATAAAGAGCCGGGCGCTGGGATCTTTAAATGCAGCCTCCCGTTCTGCAGCACGCTGGCTGAGCCTCGGAGATAACGCTTAATTCCACGTTTACCTCAGTGACCAAATGCCCAGTGGAGTGGCCGTGTTAGTGTGAGGCTTATCTCCTGATTCACACGTTAGACTGCACCTACTGCACAAACACACGGGCGGGCATTGTGACAGGAAAGAGACAGATTACGTGAGTCGAGCTGAGGACACAATGCCTCCCTTATTTCACTGCCAGAAGCACTGAAAACATGAAGTCATTCATTTGGTTCACTTTCATTGTCTTCCTGCTCTCTTTCCCCTTCCATCGGCCTCCACTCCTCGCTTCATTGTCATCATCCCAGCCTGAAACACAGTGTGTGTGTGAGTGCAGTATTAGGATTTTGCGGTCGTGCCGCTGTCAGCTGATGTGTTGGGTTCCGGTCGGAGCTGTGACGTCTGAAGAGGATCCACAGAGACGCGAGGAAAGAAAAAGACATCCCCGTCACGAGGAGGCAGCTTCGTGGAGAACCACAAGCTGAGAAGATGTCAATTTACGATTTAAAAAAATACTAAAACACACACTTGGAGATGACATGATTCACACAGAAGAACTGTCTACTCACACACGAACAACCATGTACATTCCTGGCATTTCCACAAGAGCCAATTACCCCCCCCCCCCCCCCCCCCCCCCCCAAACTTGCAACACTGGATGTTGGACAAGCCAGCTGAGACGGTGACTCCCTGCAATCTTTTCCTAATTATCATCGCAAAAACTCCCCAAATTCTAAGCTCATAATACAGTGGCTGGGTTTTTTTGGTGAAAGGCATGCAAGTCGCCCCGAGGGATAGGGGGGGGGGGGGGGGGGGGGGGGCACAAAACCAAAGTCTCTGTCAGCTTGCGGCCGACATTAATTCAGAAATTCAAGACGACATACCAGAGCAGCGCCGATCTGTCAGTAAAGCTGCAGCCTCGGAGGACCTCTTCCTCTAAACGGCCGCAGACAAACACGACGGGCTCGGACTCAAACACATGAACGCCAGACCAGAGGCTACTGGTACAACACACTCATGTGTGGACATAATGATGGGAGGATAGAGACACTAAGACGGGGGGGGGACTAACTATGACAGCAAAGACAGGATCACGAGTCTGGAGGTGTACTTAGACAGGAAGCTGGGTCCCATCCCACTTCCTGTCTACCTCCAGGAAGTGGAGATCAGGCCAAAAGGTCAACAGAGCATATTGAGCCATCCTCCTGCAACCACAACTCCTTTTCATTACATCTTTTTGATGATTTGTCACATAAGTGGGAGGTCGAAGGCTCATTACTCACCGATATCTGGAAGACTTCCTGTGTGTCGTCGAGCATCTGGACCCGTATGGAGACTTGACGTCCGGGAGTCTGGGCAGGAGGACGCAGACCTGGTTCCAGGGTGGACACCCCGAAGCTGTCAGGGGCGCCGAGCCTCTGCCCGGCTGCAGACGGCCGGTCGGCTGGTTCCACCATGGTGACGGACGCTGCAGGTACAGGCTCCTCCGTTCACGTCTGCAGGAGAAACAGAAACAGTTTCACAGTGCAAAATGTTTTTGTGTGTGTTTCAAGCCAGCAAACCAATAATCTGCTGTGTGTGATTTGGGGGTATTTTGAGCTGCGAAAATACATGGTAGCCAAGAATTTCCTCTAACATCCGAGCTTGCAGGCGCTCGTTCTAAATAGCATCACATCCCGTGTGTCGTAAATGTATTTTATCAGGAAAACAAGCATTTTGAGAGAAAAAGAAACAGATGAAGAATGTTGTAGAAAATGTGCTTGGAGGGAAACTAATCTCACTTTTATTCAGTCTAGATTAAATCGGCCTTGCACAACGTAAAAGAAACCACCAGCCATTTAGTCAGAGAGTTTTCTTTAAAAGGTGATGGAACGAGTGAACAAACCACAGACTATACAGAAGGACGGCTGAACTCCAGAGTTTGAAGCAGACAGACGTGTCTCACAGCGAGTAGACACACTCTTCACCCGGCTGCAGGACCTGCAGGTGGGGTTTCCTACAAACACGGAGATGTGGTCCAGACCAGTTCAGACATGAAGCCTCACAAGTAGGGCAGATGAGATACAGTCTGAGAGCACACAAAGACTCCCCCCCCCCCCCTCTTCTTTCAGACACAAGCTTCTCAGCGCCCCCACTTGATAACCCTCAACGTCAGACAATAAATATGCTCTCAGACGGTTGGTGACATCACAGCTGAGGAATGTTTTAGAAGAGTGGGGGGGGGGGGGGGCACGCAGGGACGGAGGTTACACAAGGCTGCACAGCACAAACAGAGCTTTCTATGCCAGTTCACTCAATCAATAACACCTATCGGCTGGTTTGATCTTCAAATGTCTTGCAGTATTTACGGTCCTCGCATCGAGGCTGAATATGTCATCGAGTTAGAATAAAGCTGGTGTGTAATTTAGTCTTTCACAGACTCTCCTAAAAGAAATCCACATGTTGGTCATTTTTTCCTGCGAGGACGAGACGGGAAGTTCGATGACATCATAGTGAGGCGTCTGTGCACCGTCCACATGAAACAGTAATTATGCAGCTATTATGATAAAGTGGTTTTTGGATTTGGGACGCGTGGTGAGACAAAAGCTTCAAGGCGTAATTTTAGGAAATTGTTTCATAGCCGGATTAATTGAGAACATAACCGGCACATTAAATAAGGATTAAGATAATTGTTAGTTTCAGACCTGCAGCAGAACCTTGGTCCTCGATATGGCACCCTATCTGACCTCTGACCTCAGTGAAAGTCTTCTACCTGAATCAGTCACCACGACTATGTACTATATTGCGTCATGTGGTTGCAGCGTGAGAATGAATCTTGTTGCTAATCCCTCCACCGACACACAAACCAGGACCTGCCTCTCTTCCCTCCGTGACAAAAGCAGAGAGTGGAAACTGGAGCCCGGCCAACGAAGTGACCCGACAATAAAAACAGAAAAACGGGACCAGACATTCAAGTTACTCATTACACCTGTGGGAAAATTCCTGGCGTGCTACCTCCGCTCTGCTCTGCGGGTTGTTTATCAGCCAGTATCGGTGTGCCATAAAGAAGCTTCAGCCTCCTGAGAAGTGCTTTAATAATCTTTTAGGAACGCCGTGTCGCCCTTCAAAGCAAAACAAGTGTCGACTCAGAGCTTTTTACAGCTCGACCCGACCGTTCCCTCACAAGCAGGCGCCAATTACCCCGTCAGACATCAGTGGATGGTATTGTGAAGGCGGCAGCGTTGGTTTGTCTGCACGTCTTCAGTCTCAGTGTCTGAAAACAGCTCCTTTAAGGATTTAAAACAGACACACATTTCCTCCCGTTCTGGATCACTTTCCCAACTAAAGAGTGGACATTTGGGAAGCAGAGGTTTCATGGTGTCCTCGGCGGGGATTATTAATGGAGTAGTGGAGGGGAATACAGAGTGGGCCGGTCACACGGGCACAAAGGAAGCCACTGTGGGAGCTTCCAGCAGCGGGGCTTAAAGACTCGGAGGGACGAGGCCCCTCCAGCAGCCTTTGAACTGGTGTTAGCTGAAAGTTTCCCAAGACTTTGTGAGAGGGAAGCCAGGCTCTGGGGATCGGATGTGAATGTGTGTGTGTGTGTGTAAACGAGAGAATCTACACAGAAGGCTTTATCTTCTAAGGGAAAATCTGCTTTTAATCTTCTAAATAAATGATGAAATACGTCAAAGGGAAAAGGTTGCATAATAGGCATCAAAAAGTATGAAACTGCCAGTCAACACGTTCATCTGTGGAGTTTCAAAGCAACGGCAGATAAAACTGAAAGCTTGAGTCTCTGACACGCCTGCTACCCATCCCAGTCTTTTAATGACTAAAACACAAACGATAATTCACATTGGAGACGCTTGAACCAGTGAATTCCAGCTCTGATGTACAGCTTTGGAATCAAAATGCAGGAAGCGGTGGACAGAATTTGGTTTTCTATTAGAAAATGAGAAGAAAACCATGAGAGAAATGAAACAAAAAACATCTGTTATCACTTGAACGAAGGAACGCTGTGGGAAAGCAAATACTTAAGCTTGTATTCAGTATATTTACACACATGGAGGGGCGGGTCAAGTATTAATCTCCAGAAGAAAAGCAATATAATGAAGCTGAACACATGAACGTGGAGCTTGCAGAAGTAAAGGCCTCAGCTGGGGATGATAAAGGTGCACCCACTGCCCGGTTGTATGGGTCTAACATGACACCCTGGGGGGCTTCCATACAACCCGGCACGCTCGGTGCGTTTGAGATCAAGGCCACAACGCAGCAGGCTCCTCCACAGACCGAGACATGGGGCGAGCAACACCAGCCACACGGCGTCATGGGCGTGATATTGATCGTAGAAGTGAAACAATAAGACAATGCCGGGCCTCCCCACTGACCCTGAACTCTGACCCCCACTCCGGAAGAGGAGCACACGACCCCCAGAGATCAATAAAAGGAAAAGGGATTTGTTTATAGGGACAAAATTAAAACGTTATGTCACGATTATTCTCATCACACAATAAATATCACAATATTATCCCGATAATCACCAAATATAAACACAGTGGAATGACTTTGTATTGTTGTTTATCATTGGATTATCCTACATTATCCTGAACCACAATAAAATCTTCCCATTACATCCCAGGTGTCCCTCTCCAGGGTTGGTTGGTTATGCCTGGAAGGACACCCAGCAGCTGAGTGGAGTGAAATAAAACAAACACACCCTATAAGGCTCACACATCACACAGTCCAGCTGGCAGGAGAGCAAGCACCAGGATGTAGGTTAGCAGAGTAATCCCGTGGAGTAAAGATGTCAGTATGCTAAGGAAAGCCTGATCACAGCCAAGAGGCAGGGTTAGTGTATGGATGTGTGCTTAATATTAATGTGCATGTGATGCACATTAATAATGTAAGGTTTGGGAGAAGCTGGATAGAAAAAGAAGAAACCCCCACAATATTATAACATCATCCAAAGTTAAAGATTCACAGATGATCAAGTTTGAATGTTTGCAGCACTTGTTGGAGATCCTCGTCTGTGATTAAAAGCTCTTACAGCTCAGCCGATTAGGGGAACCAGCCGGCTGCAATGAGCTGCGAGCTGACTCTGAAGAGATCACGTCTCCTGGACTGGAAACTGGACATTACAATAAATGTGGTCACAAATCTTACACGCGCCAACGTGCTTCCACTGGGAGCAGGCTACGTGTAACCTCCGGGTCGCATGGTTTCCTTACCCCACCTCTTGTCTCCAGGAGCCGCAGATTGTCCGCCAGGAAGAGCCTTTTTTTCCGGGTTAAAATCCGAGGCCACGCGCCGCCTTGTGAGTTTGGATCGATAAGTCCGGATCGCTCCCTCTCTCAGGTGGGACGACGTTTCTGTGTGGTAGCCATTGAGACAAATGTGGGGGGAGAAACCGTGCGTTGAGCTTTCTACGGGAACAATGAGGCGCTCCACACCGCCTCCAGCAGCAGCTCCGGCCCCACGGAGAAAGTGGATCAACAGCGACACCTCACGGTCCTTTCGGGGAAGTGCAGCGTGCGTTAAATATAACCTCTCAGAAATAGCACAAAATATCTGTCTCATCATACAGATAACTATATACGTCAACTAAAGTACTCGGGGTACTTATATACCTCGCATATTGTACTTTTACTATCCTTTACCAGTTACTTAGTATATGATGATTATGTAAAACGATGAGTAGTTTTAGGTTACAGTAGAATTCCAAACATAAATGAAAAGTGCTCCCTTATTATTGACTTGCAACCTCTATTATCAGGGTAAAAAGTAATTTGGTAGTCGTGGAAAAAGTTCGGATGGCCAGTACGGGGATCGAACCCGCGACCTTGGCGTTATTAGCACCACGCTCTAACCAACTGAGCTAACCGGCCACGGAGACGACGGCGTGAACTTCCTTTTTTATACGCGCATATCGCTGCTTCCTGGTCAATTTAATTCAATTCAGAGAAACTTTATTTGTTACCGGCGGGGCAATTAAGGACACACGGAGAACAGGGATGAATTGCGAAGAATAAAATAATAAATTCATTAAAAAAAAACATCTAACATTGTTTCTTAACATAATGTAAGACAATGTTTATTACAATCATTGTGAAATGAAAACATTTACCTCAAGTTGAAGCCACTTTATCGACAACTTCTTTCCAGACACGCGATGTGCCGTCAGTAAGGTCTGTTGCCATAGTTACTCCAGAGCGCGAGCGAGAGAGAGAGAGAGAGAGAGGGCGAGACTGGTCACGTGATCCAGTAAGATGGCGACCACAATGCAGAATGGATTTGAATGTGAGTACGCCGTATTATTAGCTAGCCGTCAGATACAAACAGTGTGTTAATTGGTATTTTTATACAAACAACACCACTTTAGTCGGATTATAAAACGAGTGTTTTCTTTACAGATTGACGTTAAAAACAACAACAACAACAAAACAACCGATTGTTCCGTTGTGTTGTCGGTTCAGCCTCCCAACCGGAGTAACGTAACCGGACCGCTAACGTTAGCTCATCACTTATTGTTCACCGTTACTCAGCTGTTTTTACACTTTAGTTCAGGCTAACTCACCCGGATGCGTTATATTCGTTTTCTCTTCCAGGACCTAAACTAACTGGACCCGTTTTTTGTTTTTTTACTGGAACATTTTGAAAATCTGCTGGTTGATCGATCATCACGATCATAATAATAATAATCATCATCATATCACAGGATCAAGATGGCTTTAAATGTCTTTGGTAAGTAGCGTCACTCCTCATATATGTGTAATAATGCTGTGTTTGTGGCACGAAGCGGCCATTTATTTATTTATTGTTATCATCATGTTTATCTTATGTATTAAGGTAACGGTAGAGTACTGTACTTAAGTAACTTTACTATCTCAGGTTTTACATACAAATCAAACATCATTTTATAAAATGTGATGAAGCAGTAAAACCAGCTATATCATGATGACCTCAACATTACTGTAATAATACATTAACCTCCATAATATATCAGAATATAAAGGTTACACAAAAAATAAAAGAGAGAAAACTTTTGATGATGGCCTTTTTGAATGCAGGATTTAAGTATTTGTATGTGTTTTTTCTGAATACCACCTCTAATATCATGATATTTTAGAATCACAACATTCAACACAAACATCACAATATAAAAGTAATTATTTCAAATGTTTATTGGGGTGATATTAAGCCGTAAAATAAATGCAGCCCAGTTTTGTTTGTATCTTAGGTTTATTTCCAGCTGAATGATCCATCGCTTTATTTCATGTTAAACCATAATCTGTATTTTAAAATGCTGCTGCCAGAAAACCACGAGGCAGACGGGAAGAAAAG